>NW_007726767.1:543275-559892 GCF_000696425.1 Galeopterus variegatus
GCCCGCTTCCTCCTCCGAGTCGGCCCCGCCGTACCCCCCGTCGGCCGCTACCCCCCGCGAGTCTCCTCCCACTCGGCTTCTTTTTGTTGCCGTCGCCCCACCTCCCCACCGTAGGGCTCCTCCAGCCGAGGTGCCGCGTCTCGTCCAGGCGAGAGTATGACCGGTAAGGGGACCTTAACCCTTGACTTGGTGTTGTCAGCACCACACTCAGCCAGTGAGTGAACCGGCCTTCCCAACTAGGGATCCGAACCCGTGGCCTTGGTGTTATCAGCACCACACTCTCCCCAGTGAGCCACAGGTCGGCTCCAAGCTCTATTTAAACATAGGAAAGCTATGGTAGAGTAAATGGGCTCCATACTGCATCAAACTTTCTTGAAATAGCCATCACGAGGTTTTTTTTGTTTTGTTTTTTGTTTTTAAAGATGACCGGTAAGGGGATCTTAACCCTTGACTTGGTGTTATCAGCACCATGCTCAGCCAGTGAGCGAACCGGCCATCCCTATATATGGAATCCGAACCCGGGGCCTTGGTGTTATCAGCACTGCACTCTCCCGAGTGAGCCACGGGCCGGCCCAAGCCATCACGATTTTATCTATGCAGATGTACTTTTTTCTTCTATCAGCACACTTAGAAAGCATCTAACTTTAGCTATCCTCGGAAAAGTTGAGGGAAAAGAATTATGTGACATTTTGTTAGAATCTTTATAGGAGGGGCTGGTTGTTCTCCAAACAAGCAACCTCAAGAGATAGTCATTTCAGTTGTAGAGGAGGATGCTGTGAAATGGGCACTTTCTTATACTGATGGAGGTAGAAAACACTGATGACATAATTTTTGAAAGCCACATACATGGCAGTATAAAAGGTGTCCGTGTCTTTTGATTTACCTATTCAAAAAATAAAAACCAAGCAACAAAATCTGCATGTGGAAATGCTTTGGGCCTAAAAATGTTCAATAAGAAGTATTAATGGTAGATGAAATATGGAAGCAAAATAAATGCCCAATGTGAAGGGACTAGTTGAAGAAATCATCGTATACCCCATTCAATGGAATTGGGGCTGCAGGAGCACATACAGCACATATGTGCGAATTGTTTTTTTTTCTAAGGTGTCCCTTCTGGACAGTGAGATTGCCAAAAGAAAGAGGCCAGCTACTTAGAAAAAGGCACCCCTTTCTCTTGACCTAGTCAGTGGAGCTCAGGCCCAATTTCAGACCCACTCCCTCAGGCTTCTTGCACAGGCACAGGCTGAAACAAATATTTTATGGCCTCTTAAAAATATGGGTTGAAGACATGGAAAAGTTATTAAATGTGCTAAATGAAAAAAGGCTATATAATAATTACAGCATTGCCCAAATCATTACCAAAAAGACATGAAGGAAAATCATAAATGTTTCAATAATGGACAATTGCAATGTATAATTAAAAGTAAATTTTTGTTATGAAAGTATTAAAATTGTACAGAGAGATATAAATGGTAAAAATTCATTAGTCATGAACTTAAACACACTCTTGAACCTAAGTTTTCAGCCTTTTTACCATGTATTTTTATAATATTGCTATATATTTACATCTGCTGGGTTTCTTGTTAGCAAATAACAGAAGGCAATTCTAACTCTCTTAAGCATAGAGGGAACTTATTGGAAAGATATTGGATGGTTCTCAGAATTGACCAGAAGCCTGTACAACCAGGCCTGAAAACAGCCAAAGACCAAAGGCAAGAAGCATAAATAGACTGGCCCAGGCCCCACCACTGGTCACAGAAATCACCGCCAGATGCCACCTTCACCACCTGGACTCCCATACCACTCATTCAAGTTTCAAAGCTGACCAAGCCTAGCTTGTATGCCCATGCCGGGGGCTACCAGCAAGCAGAGATTCCCATTATCTAATAAAGATGCTAAGAAAAAAAAAAGTTTAGAACTCATTGCCCTAGTGGGAAAAGTCCAATGATGCCCATGGTAGAGGACTTTTCATTCCAAGAATGAGGTTCAGATGTTGGTCAGCCTCTTTCAGTCAATGTCCATGACAATATCCTTCTAGGTACTGGAAATGTCATGACAATCTGTGCAAGATCTATAGTATGGTTTTAATTATATATTAACTATATATTATATTATAATTATATTTAATTATATATTAACTATATATAGTCTGGATTTGTTCTCTATTGCTACAGAACAAATCGCCTCCAAACTTAGTGGCTTAATATAGCATTTACTATCACACAGTTTCTATGGGTCAGGAATCTGGCACAACTTCCCAGGGTCTCCTGCTTTAGGGTCTCTCCCAGGCATTCACGTTGTCAGTTGGAACTGCAGTTGTCTCAAGACTTGACTGGGGAAGGATCTGTTTCCAAGCTCACTGTCATGGTTAATTGCAGGATTCAACTCCTCAAGGCCTATTGGACTAAGGGGCTCAGTTCCTTGCTGGCTGTTGGCCAGAAGTGGCCTCCACCGCCTTGCCACGTGGGCCCCTTCAGCATGGCAGCTTGCTGCATGAACACATGCAAGCCAAAAAGGCAGTAGCAGTGGACAGAAGTCATGGTCTTTTGTAACCTAACCACAAAAGTAACATCCCATCACTTTTGTCATGATCTGTTTCTTAAAAGTAAGTCATTAGGTCCAGCCCACGTTCAAGGGGAAGGGATTACACAAGGCCAAGAACACCAGAAGGCAGATATCATTGAGGCCATCTTTGAAAGCTGCCTATCATAGAGTCATTACAACTTCCAGTGACCCTAGGAGGCTACACTTGCCACACACACATCAAATATCGCTTCTAGACCAGGGATTAGCAAACTTTTTCTGTAATGAGTTAGATGGTAAATATTTTAGGCTTTAAGGGCCACATGGTGCCTATTACAACTACTTAACTTTGCCATTATGGATGTAAAGTAGCCATAGACAATACATAAACAAATGAGGTGGCTGTATTTCAATAAAACCTTAATTAGAAAAATAGACAGCAAATTTTAGGCTTTAAGGGCCACATGGTGCCTATTACAACTACTTAACTTTGCCATTATGGATGAAAAGTAGCCATAGACAATACATAAACAAATGAGGTGGCTGTATTTCAATAAAACCTTAATTAGAAAAATAGACAGCAGTTTGGGTTTGGCCTGAGGTCTATCTGTTCTGATCCCTGTTCTAGACCATTATATCAGCATTCTTTATAAGCCATTCCCAATACCAAATGGCAAGACCAAGCCACTAGCAAAGAAATCCCAGAAGTCAATGAGTTCACTTCATAACCAACAATGTGTGCCACGCCCCAGTGTCCTCAATGGCTTAATGCCCCATGTGAATGGAGTCAGGCTATTTCTGCAGCTAGCATTGGGAAAAGTTGAAATGGGTCGCAAACGGTTGAACAATGCTAGGAAACTACAGCAGGAAGGAGTCCAAATTGGGGGCAGTTCTCAGTCAGCATTTATTTATTAAGGACCTGTTATGTACGGAACCCTGTGTAAGGCTCTGGGCAGGGAGTAAGGAAAAGAGGGAAGAAGGATCACAAAGAAAAACAGGGCGATATGGAATCTATCGCTTCAGTGAATAGAGTCCAGTTGGAGAGGCAAGATTAGTGCACAGGAATTGGAGCAGTGCTTCTCAGAACTGAATGTGATGGGGATTTGCCCAGTGGGACCCGAGATTCTGCATTTCTAACAAGCTTCCAGGCGATGCCGCTGCAGCTGGTCCATGGACTAGCTTTTGAATAGCAAAGACTGAGGGAACCAGTTGATGCTCTTTAGAAACAAATGCTTCAAAGAGTCCATGGGCAGTTAAACAGAAGGTCTCAGGAGAGAGAACTCTGCATCAGAATTTTCATGCTGCTGTGGACAGAACACAAGGGTGATGCTGACTATGGCCACAAACCAAAAGACAGAATTCCTGGGGTTCGAGGTGAAAAGGGTCTCCAGAATCATATGGGGTAAAACAAGTACACTATTTCATATTCGTGTGTGAATAAAAATGGTTGCAATTCAGTGCACATGAAATAAAATCTATGTGAGAAAACAAAAGTTAAATTTAGAGGAAGCTGTGTGTTTTATTCATTGGTTCTAGAAGACTTTGGACAAAAATTACAATTTTAGCTGAAATAACCCATGTTAATGACTACTTGACAAGTTAATTGAGTCTCCTTTTGATTTTCCTTTTACTTTTTCCTTCTGCTTTTTCTGGTCCACTGTAGCTCTTCTTTCATTTAACAAAACTCACCTCCTTCCTTCCACATTGATCTCTATATCCCCTCTTTCTTGTTGCAGAAGATGTGCATTCAAAACAGAGTAACGAAGGAAAACACCACAGCAACAAAACAGATAACAACAGGGAGCAGATAGCAGAAACTCGTTTCCTCCCTTAGTGTTTGTCTTAGTTCTCTGTCACTCAGAATACCTGAAACTGGGTAATTTATAAAGAAACAGAATTTATTTCTTACAGTTTTGGAGTCTGGGAAGTCCAAGGTCAAGGTAACACATCTGGTGAGGACCTTCTTCTTGGTGGGGACTCTCTGCAGAGTTCCAAGGCAGCACATTGTATCATATGCTGAAGGGGCAAGAGCGTTTTAATGTGCTCACTCGATTTCCATATAAAGCCACCAGTGACATTCCTGTGATAACAAATAAATTTATTAACCCATTAATCCATGAGAGCCCTCAACATCCAATCACCACGTAAAGGCCCCACTTCTCTGTACAGCCACATTAGGGATTAAGTTTCAACATGAGCTTTGGAGGGGACAAACATTCAAACCATAGCAGTTCTATTGGGTCAGATTCATTCCATGGAATCATGGAATAGGAAGCCTGCCCCAGAATTTCTCTGAGCCCTGGGGAATGCCTCCTGCAGGTCTAGGAAATGCCATGAGTTCAGTGGATGCTATATTGTGCTGGCATCCAAAAGCATAGTTAGGAGGGAAGAGACAGGAAAAAAGAAGATAAGAGGTGAAAATAGAAAGCATAGAAAAAATAAAGAAAAAAAATGATTGTCCTTCAGGACAATGATAATAGTTTCCCAAAGTGCCAGACATCACTGTGGGCCATAACTTGTCTACCCACTCTTGGTTAGCTCCCTATTTCCCAAAGATGTGGGCTGCATTCCATTCATTATCTATCGAGTGCCTAGATATGCAATACACAATGCTAGGCAGCATATGGAAAATTTTTAAACGAGGAACTGAATGTCCTTGCCCTCAATGAGTTTATAGTTTGTGGGAAAGGAAGTTACTTACAACCAGTTTTTTAGGGTACTGTATGAAAAATACTATAATAGAGACAAAAAGTGTCATGGCATTTTTCTAATATCTCAGGAAAAGTAATTGTCCAGCCTAACCCATTGTCATACATAAAATGAACTAATTCCTCAATTTAAGTTTCTAGGTTATAGCATGGAGTTAATTGGTACAATTTCTTTCTTTCTTTCTTTTTTTTTAATCATGTTAGTTCTCAAAGAAAGTTCAGGGCCTAATTTGCAATCTTAGTAAATATAAAAAGAAAATAATTTAGTAGAGCAATTTATTTCACAAGCCACCATTTCTTTCATCATGGCTATGTATCATTTTATGCTTGGTAATTAATTTTTTAAAACATTTTTGTTTGTTTTCCTTAAGTGCCTTCAAAGACACATAAGGAAAAATATGCTCAGCAATATGTGAGACTTCCCAAACTTGTAATATTTCAAAGATGTCAGAACATCTGTATCTTTAAAAGCAGCATAAATAATAAAACTGTTTCAAAGACTTTTTTAGAATGTTTCTGCTTCAATTAGTTTATTCTATAAACATTTAACTTAGAAGCAGACATCAATTATTTAAAGAGGGGTATTTGCTATGGAATTACTTGTCTGGTTCCTAATATCACCAACAGTCCCTTATCTGTCTTCTGCTATTTTCATATGAATATTCCCACAGATAATAGATATTTGACATTCTTTTTCTTTTAAAAAAAATTTTTTTAAGTTTATTAATTAATATTATTATTTTTTTACATTCTAAGATGTTGTTGCAGAGCAGTTGGGGGGAAAAGGGAGAGGGGAAAAGAGGAGATAAGTTAGGAGAAGATGGAAGGAGGGGGCATGGCTGAGGCCTGTGGCACCCCACTCATTCTTGCATGGGTGACGGGGGAAAAGGGAGAGGGGAAAAGAGGAGATAAGTTAGGAGAAGATGGAAGGAGGGGGCATGGTTGAGGCCTGTGGCACCCCACTCATTCTTGCATGGGTGACCAGGGGGCTTCCAGCAGTGGCTCAGTAGTCATCGCTGGGCTGGTTGTGGATGTCAAAGGGGTGTGGCTGAAGCCCTTGGCCACCCCACCACCCCAGCTTGGGAGCCTAGGGCGTTTCCTGCAGCAGCTCAGTGGTCATCACTGAGCTGGTTATAGATGTTGGGGGGGCATGGCTCAGACCCCTGGCTTTCCCTCTCCCTGGTTTGGTAGTCCAGGGGGCTTCCAGTCCTTCTAGTTTTATAGGTGTTCTTTGGTGATGTGAGACCTTTACTAATGTGAAACTCTGTCTCTGTTCTGTGGGTATTCCATTTTTTCTTTCAGTTCTGTGTTGGATTACTCACTGTTCCCACCACTTAAACTTTGCACTGGAACTAATTTGTTGTCCTTTGCTTACTTCTAAAATAGGGGGACTTCCTATGGGGACCAGCACTTGAGTCCTGTAGTTGAGCTAAATTGCTGCTTTGCTGCTGATTCTCTGGGAAAGGCTTTTGTGCAGCTCAGGTTTTAATTGTTGACATTGTAAGCACTTCCTGGTCTTGTGAGGTCTGGTACACCTGAATTGCGTTGAAATTGTGGTCTGGGCCTGTGTCTTTTCAGCAAACTTCTCCCATTGCAGTTCTATATTCCTGACCAGTCTACACTGACTGGCCCTGTGCTGATTGGAGGGAACCCTGTCAGTGGTCTTGCTGGCTGGAGGACCACCAAGGCCCTCTTCTCCCCTGTTGCCTCCAAGCAACTCCATACGAAGAGCACAGCTACAGCTTTTGCCAGCTCTTGCTCTAAGTACTCACCAGCTCCAGCCTGGAAGCAGCTGGGGCTTGAAATGGTGGGGGCGATCCTTTCTTTCTCTCACTGTGGCTTCTCCTGCCTTCATGCACTCCATACATCTCTTCTCCTCTTCTGCTCAGCTCTAGCAGCCCCGGCTTGGCTGTTGCTTTTTAATAGTCGTAAACTGGTTGATTTGTGGGAGAGAGTGACACTAGGGACCATCTATTCTACCACCTTGACTGGAAGCCAGATATTTTACATTCTTAAGAGGCCTAGACATTTCTGAATCCTTAAACTCTAAATCTCATGATGGAATATTATGCTACCCTATGCAATTCAATAAGTATATTGAGAATAGGTTACATGTTTGGAAAACAAATCCACACTGACTTGTAGATGTTGAGTGGTTGGAGAGGCTACTCAATAAGCAGTGGCATGTTTCCATGCGGTGCGCTAACCTCAACACATGTGATGCAATTAGTGCTTGGTGAAATTATGTCAAGGACTTTCTGGTTTACTTCTAAAGAGTCAAGACTGTGAGTGCTTGATGTGAATATGAGTGTACTGCCCTGATCATATTCTTCAAACATGTACATTCCTCTCTATCTTAGTGTGGTCGTACACACACACACACACACACACACACACACACACACACACACACACACACACTGTGGTAGACCTAAAGACGGCCCCCCAAAAGTTATCCGCATCAAATCCCTGGAACCTGTGAATGTGACCTTATTTAGTTAAAGATCTCGAAACAAGATAATCCTGGACTATCCCCATGGACCCTAAATCCAATGACAAGCGTCCTTACAAGGCAGAGAGAGATTTGAAACAGACAGTAGAGAGAAGATACACATGGACAGAAAGGCCCTGTGAAGACAGAGCAGAGAGAGATGCAGCCACAAGCCAAGAAATGCCAACAGCCACCAGAGGAACCTGGAAAAGGCAAAGAACAGATTCTCCTTGATGGAGCTGGAGGGAATGTAGCCCTGTGACATCTGGATTTCAGGCTTCTTGCCTCCAGAACTGTGAGAGAATAAACTTCTATCATTTTAAGGCACCAGATTTTGTGTCATTTGTTACAGCAGCCCTAGGAAACTAATACACAAATATCCACACCTTGAACTTTTTAGGTTCTGGGAAAAACTTGGTACATGGTACAAAGTTGTTAAGAAAATTAAGTATACTATGTATTTTGGAAGCCAGAGTGATATAATAACTACATTTCCTTCATCAAAATTGCAATGCTTTTTATTTGAATGTACTTTTCTGTAAGGTAAAGAGCTCTGTGGTAACTTGTATACCTCAATAAGGCAAATCTAAGCTATTACTTGTCTTCATAATTTTATAGCTCTCTCTTTCCCTGTCTCTCTTTCTGGGTTCTGACCATATTTCAGTAAAGGAAGGGGTTATATAAGCACTCTGGTTTGATAGAAAAGTAACTTTATGATTGAGGTGTGAGCTGAAATAGCTCTTTGACTGGACAGAGGCATAAATGCTGTAAAACTGCCTTTAAGGACACTATTAGAGGGTCTTTCTGGGTTCTGACCATATTTCAGTAAAGGAAGGGGTTATATAAGCACTCTGGTTTGATGGAAAAGTAACTTTATGATTGAGGTGTGAGCTGAAATAGCTCTTTGACTGGACAGAGGCATAAATGCCGTAAAACTGCCTTTAAGGACACTATTCGAGGATCACCGTGACTGCCACAGCTCAGGGCTATTAATTTTTTTAACCATTGCATGCCTAATGTCATGTATGTTATGCCCTAATAACCATTTAAAACTCTGACCCCATAAGGATAACTTTGTAGGGTAGGTTAGGTGTCCTAGATCAGGTTTTCCTAGAAACGGAGACTGAGATGGGGTTTCCCGTAAAAGTGATCTTTTGAGACAGTGCTCTCAAGTGAAGCCTGTAGGGAAATAAGAAACACCAGGTTGTGCAGGGCAAGAAGCCAGGCTAAGCTGTGAGCTCTGCGAAGTCTGCTTTCAGCCCAACTCCACAGCAAGCTCTGGAGTATGTATGCACCACACAATTTTCCCACCTTAGGTCAAGAGTCCAGCACTTTCATAACCTGTATTAATCACTCATTAACTGCAGATCACGTCCCTTCCTGGGTGGCATAACATGCTGGGCATCTCTGGGCAAGGAGGCTGCCTTCAGGCCAGGCCATTGTCTGGAGGAGGGTGAGGCTAGGAGCCCTTGACAGCCAACTCTCTGAGCAGCCCTTGGCTGGGTGCACCAGCAGGAGGTGGGAACTGGTCAGGGTGCCAAGAGCATCCAGGGATGCATGGGCTCAACTTCCAATTGCCTTTCTAATCACACAGCTGATTATCTCAGTGCATACATTTGCCTGAAGAGAACTGTCTGAAAGAAAAAAAAATGTTAGCATTACTGAAGAGTGTTGTACTCTCACAATTCTTGCAAATCGTATTATGAAGATACAGTCAGCAAATACTTTCAATTTTTAATAGGTTAAACCCAGGAAGGGGGTCTTTCAAAAAGAAACCAGTTTTTAGAACACACATGTAAGTAGGAACACAAGTCTGAGTCTGGCGGTGCTGCAGTGCTCAGCACTGACCTCCATCACGTTTCTTTTCAGGTCTGTATGTCTTTTTCCACTCTGCTGACCACATGAATGTCTGTCTGTGTCAGCATGGTTTATCTTAGTCTGTATGTTCCTAGTAGGTACAGATTACATCTATTTATTGTTCTCTGTATAACATGTTGCACAATTATGGGCTTAATAACTGCTTCTTGTTGAGGATGCAGTGTAGATACGTGGTTATTTGCTTTTTAATGATGGCAATGATATTCTACTTAATAACTGCCTAGACTTTAACCATATGACTAAGGCATCATCCTGAGCAGAACTTGCAAATTTAAATACCTCCAGGGGCCAGACAGATCATGTAAAAGAGTGAACCAGGTCAGGTATAAAATAATAACAGACTGAAGTGCATAAAGGAATTCAAATCAAAATGTTTGAAACACTACATGGGCCAAACAAAACACTCTTGAGTCAGATCTGGCCAATGGGTCACCAATTAATGGCCTAAAGGCTGGGTCTGAACTCAGAGCTGGAAATTCAGGCCAACTACAGATGTCCTGGATCTTAAACTTGCATAGGTCACCAAGCAGCTAAAAGCTATCATTACGTGTCTCTGCCTACCATGGTGATCTGAAGCACCAGATTGTTCAGTCACGCTGCCCCACCTGTAGAACCAGACCTAGAGATCTTGAGATACTTCTTGGCTTGCCAGGGAAATCTGAGTCAGAGGTGCCCCATTTACTCAACGCAGCCACAAAAAACATGTTAAAAGAGCCCATTTCCTGTTACCGTAGCCCATATCTAGCAGGCACTCCTTAAATGCTTCCTGCTGATACAAGCTAGTTTCATAATGCTTGATTCCAGGTCTCTATAATTCACCCAGTGATTTTCATTCTAAGAATGAAGTTTTTCACTGCTTAATTATGATGCAAAGGTTACATACACTATAACAAGTGTTGGTAAAAATGTGGAGAAATCAGAATCATGACACTCCTACGTTGATGGTGGGAAAACACTAGGCAGTTCCTCAGAAACTTAAACATAGAATTACCATATGACCCAGTAGTGTTACTCCTAGGTAGGTACCCCAGAGAAATAAAAGTAAATATCCACACAAAAACTTGCACACAAATGTTTATTGCAGCATTATTCATAATAGCCCCAAAGTGGAAACAATGCAAATGTCCATCAATGTATGAATGGATCAATAAAATGTTGTATATCCATACATTAAAACATTATTCAATGATATAAAAGATTGAAGTTCTGTTGTTACAACAGGGATGAATCTTGAAAATATGCTAAAGTATGAATGGATCAATAAAATGTTGTATATCCATACATTAAAACATTATTCAATGATATAAAGGATTGAAGTTCTGTTGTTACAACAGGGATGAATCTTGAAAATATGCTAAGTGAAGGATGCCAGTCACAAAAGACCACATATTTTATGATTCCATTTATGTGATATGTTGAGAGTAGGCAAATCCATAGAGATAGAAAGTAGATTAGTGGTTGCCAGGAGCTGTGGGGAGTAGAGAATGATCAGTGACTTCTAGTAGGTACCAGATTATTTTGGGGGGTGGTGAAAATGTCCTAGAACTCACTGTGGTAATGGTTGCATACTTTGTGAATATACTAAAAACCATTGAATTGTGCACATTAAATGGATAAATTATGTGGTATGTGAATTATGTTTCAATAAATCTCTTATTTACAAAAAGATTACATGTGCTATGAAGATTTTTGTCATAGCCACCAAATACTGTGTTTGTGAATCTACTACAGTGTGACTTTCAATGCTTTGTCACTCACAGCACGTAAGAGGTAACCAATAGATGTTTGCTGAATGAATAACAAATGGATTTCTAAAAAGCTAGACTTTTTGGTGAATTAGGGTGGAGGATTCAGATCAATTGCATGTTCAAAATTTCTGGAAGCAATCCAGAAAAATCTATGGATATTTTTTCCTGCGGAAAATAAACTAGCATGAAGACTAGCAGATGGCATGCTCTCAATAAACAGCAATTCCCTCCCTCCTTTTTTCAAAACAGTTCTAAAATGTATTATTCTGCTTTCTTTACTTAGTATCAACTTTGTCAGTTTTATAATAGATTATCAGTAGAAATAGGAGTAGGAATTTATAAGGACCAATCTTGTGTTAAATAGTGGGAGTTACACTAGGCTAAGAAATGGCTTTTCAAATGTTAAATTTTAAATAAATGGGCTAATACAGCAGTTCTCATACTTCATCAGAATCACATGAAGGTTAGATCTAGGGTGGGCCCAAGAATTTGCATTTCCAACAAATTCCCAGGTAGTGCTATTGCTACTAGTCTAGGGACCACACTTTTGGAATCCCTGGACTAGAATTTCTCATTTAAAAAAAAAAATCTTTTTTTTTTATTAATTTTGAAACAATCTCAAAGTTACAGAAAGTTGGAAATACAATTCAAAGGACTATTTTTTACTGAGCCATTTGAGAGTAAATTGCCAACATAATGCCCCATCACTTTTGTGGGATTCCTACAATGACATTCTCCTCCATAACCAAAATACAACCATCAGAATCAGGAAAGGAACACTAATATGTTACTACCATCGAATCTACACACCCTATTTGAATTTTGCCAGTTGCCCGAATAACATTGTTTACAACAAAAAGACCCAGTTCAGAAGCATGCATTGCAGTTAGTAGTCACGGATCTATAGCCATGAAACAGTTTCTCAGTGACCCTGACATTTTTGCAGATTACAGGCCAGTTGTTTTTTAGAGTGTTCCTTAATTTCGATTTATCTGCTCATGAGTAGACTCAGGTTATGTATGTTGGACAGGAATACCATAAAACTATCTGCGTACCCTAGCAAGGGCCACATGATTTCAATGTGTCCCGTCATCGATGACATTAAATTTGATCATTTAATAAAGGTGGTATCTGCCAGGCTTCTCCACTATGAAGTTACTGTTTTCCTCTTTGCAATTAATCAATATTTTGTGGAGAGGTACGTTGAAATTATCTAACTATCCCATTCATCACTAACCTTCCAGTTTATTTATTTATTTATTTATAGCTCTATAGACTTGTGGTTTTCAATTTTATTCAATAACCTTATAATCCATTACTATTATCCTTTATTTTGATGCTCAAATTGTCCCCAGTTAGGCTAGGGGAAGCCCCTTCTAATTGGCTTCTATGTCCTTTTGACATATGCCCATCATTCTTTCAGCACTTCCTGACTTTCTGGAACAACAAAATGTTCTACACTCATCTTGTATTTTCCATGCTGCATTCCTGGAATCAGCCATTTCTCCAAGGGGCCATGGTTCATTTTAGTTGAAAATAGCATTTAAAGCCAAAATCTGGGCACCATGTGTACTTACTGCTATTGAAGCATTATTGCTGTTAGGCCTTCTCAGTGAGTGCTAAAGAATATATATATACATACATATATTAGTCACTGATTGCTATGCAACAAATCACCATAGATTTAGCTGCACATTTATTACCTTACAGTTTCTGTGGTCAGGAGTCCTGGCATGGCTTAGCAGAATCCTCTGCTTTAAAGTCTTGCAAAGGGTCAGTTGAGGCTGTGGACTTAGAGTTCACTTGGGGAAGAAGGCACTTCCAAGCTCAGAATTTGGGTCTCTGTGAGTTTGTTGAACTGAGAGCCTCAGGTTCTTACTGACTGTTGGCAAGAGACTGCCCTCAGGTCCTGTCCACGTTGGCTTCTCCACAGGGCAACTCACTGCCCAGCAGTGTGCTTCACCAAAGTCAGCAAAGAGAGAGTCTCCAAGCAAGACAGACGTTACAATTGTATGTAACATAATCACAGAAATGACATCCCATTATCTTTGCTGCATCTTCTTGGTTAGAAGCAAGTCACAGACCCTGCCCATCCTCAAGGGGAGGGAATTGCACAAGGGTATGAATACCAGGAGGTGGGGAACACTGGGGGAGGACCTCAGGAGCTTCTCACTACAATCTTCTTACCAAGTGGCAGAGCAAGGGGAGAGCCAGGTCTCTCAAAACGAATAATTGAGGGTCATCTTAGAGTCTGTCTGCCATAAGGCGTATAGACGTACGTACATTTATGTTTATATTTCTGTCTATCGTGTATCTTTCTATCTTGAAAAACTCGGTTCATACTAATATATCCAATCAATCCAACACCACCAAGTTCATTTTAGCTTTCTCCCTTTCCATATTTGTAACTCCTCTTTCTAATAGTGAGAAGCCTTGGTACATTTATTAATTTGATTACCCCTCTATCTCCATGGCCATCCCTCCCGCTTTGAAGTGCTCTTCTCTCTGCTCAGGCTCTGACGCCAAGCATCAGGCCGCCCCACATGTGGATGCTTCATCGTCTGCTCTGGTGCTGACGCACACATGGAGCACCCGCTCGTGTGGATACCCTCGCCCTGCAAGCTCCGACTCCCTGTGCCAGGCCCCCACCCCCTGTGCATGGAGGCCCCTCTACCTTGTGTGGCTCTGACACACCACAGCTCACCCACCTTCCCCACATCATGGTTGTCACTTCAGTCTGCCCCATCTAATACTTTAGGACTGAATCATTCAGGAAGAAAGGGAAGGGATAGGAAGGGAAAAAACACATTTCTCCTTAATGTTTCCATTTTTCTTCATTCGATGCGATTCTCCTCCCCTCCCCCCAAAGATGAGAGACAAGGTACAAGACATTCCCTGAACAGATGGTATAAAGTACAAGTGGCTATTCTATAAATTTGCAGCTTGTTAGCTGAAGTTGGAGGAACTCTAAGGTGTGACACAGCAGAAAAAATAGAGGAAGGATGAATAGAAGCAAACATGCACAGTCTTTCACTCTACTTCCATGCTTTGCTCCCGCTCCTCTATTTTCCAGTCTGAAATGCCCACTTTCCTCTCCTTTGCATTAGTTTAATCCCGCACTTCATTCAAGGGCCAGCTCGCCAAGTCCCTTCTTCCACAGAAGTCGCTCACTAACCTGAGCCCAGCTGTTTTCTCCTCTTTTAAAATTCCAATCCATACTCACTGGTTGTCACCACATTCTAGCACTTGATTCTATATAACCTTACATGGATCTCTAGCTTTTTCATGTATACGCACTTTTTTCTCCTGAACTAGATAGTAAGTTCCTTAAAGGCATCACTGTGTCTTTCACACGCTTGTGTAGTGGTGGAAAGCAGCCATGCTGTGAAGGGACATGATACTGTGGAGAGAGAAGACGGGAGCCCTTTCAGAAGAGTGGCCACTAGCTATTTTATCTCTTGTTCTCTTGTTTAGACACACGCTTGTGTAGTGGTGGAAAGCAGCCATGCTGTGAAGGGACATGATACTGTGGAGAGAAGACGGGAGCCCTTTCAGAAGAGTGGCCACTAGCTATTTTATCTCTTGTTCTCTTGTTTAGTTCACTTGAGGGCAAGCACAGCATCAAAATGTTCAATAAATAAATACTGAATTGTAATTTAGCATATACAATGACCACAATCTCTTTGGAACACACGGACCCAGAATGTATGTGCACATATTTTCCCTACCCTAAGTGGAGAGTCAATGACAGGCATACAAAACTGGAGGGATGGCTTTATTTACACCTCTGTCTTTCTAGATCCTGTACATCTTACTGAATGTGGATGCACAATTGTTATTTACAAACCACGGAAAGAGAGGGATCAAAGGTTAAGATTGTCTTCTGATACAGAGCAGAAGTTAAAAAAGGCAGCAGCTTTTGTTGCAATAAGAAAGTAAGACCAATTTCCTAGCATGTTGTGGACCCTCAATCCCTTATTGCATGGTGTTTAAGGGAGTTGCTTCTTGGGGAGCCTTAGAAGCTAATCAATGAATGAAGCTACCTGTGATTTGAATTTCAGACTTATTTATAACAACAAATTGGAAGTCTGTCTAGTAACAAAATTGCTAGTAACTATGTAGGGGTTGGGTATTAATCATGATTACAGAAACATTAAATAGTTTGACCCATGTCACTAAAAAGCATCAGATTTGGAAAATCTTGACGTTCTGACCAGTATATCCTCCTGGAGTCCTCGCGAATATTATCATTACTTTTTACCGCTTGTTGGTGTTCACAATTAATAAAGAAAGTGGCTTTGGGTTGCACATTGTATTTGAGTGATATTATCAAGGCTTCCCCAATCAGCCTGATCTAACATCCAGCCAGTCAAAACAGCCCCAAAGCATAACATCACACAATCACGACACACAGTCCATCCGTGCTCAGGCCACTGCTGGGATGACAGCTGCAGTTCCACTTGACTGAACATGGCTCCTTTAAGGGGCAGACACAGGGAAGAATGCATGTGGGCTGCCAAAACAACATGTGAGTGGGGAAATGATCCTGAACTCGAGCACGTGAAGAGGGTGATGCAAACATAAACAGTGCTCTTTCTTGGCAAAAACAAGAGACAAAAGACACCTTGGAGGAGAGAGAAAGGGAATTTTTAGATGAGATGTTTATAGCCATTTTAAAAGGATTTTCCCATCAAATTTAAAGGTTTTTTTTTCTTTTTAAGTAGAACATTTGAGTCTAGTCCTATAAGTAATTGGATACACATGTACACACACGTGTTGCCCAGGGAGTATCTTAAGAAATCAAACTGGCGTTTTGACTTTTGTTCTGCATGTCAGGGATCACCCGAGGTTGCCTGTGAGTGTTCCTGGTCTTTCTGTGGCACTGGAGGGAAAGATGCTGTGTGTCAGGATAGAGTTAGCTCTATAAAGAACTGTTTGTAGCCTGACATCTGCATCCAGCCCAGCAACAACCGAGCCACCACTGGAAGCCCCCGGTTTCCCCTGAAGGAATGAGGGGGATGTCATGGGCCTCAACCACGACCCCCATCCTTCCTCCTCCCACCCAATTTCCTTCCCTCTTCCCCATCCCTCTCCCCCAACTGCTCCGCAACATCTCAGAACGTAAAAAAAAATAATATTAATAAATAAATAAAAATTTTTTAAAAGTACTGTTTGTAGAGTTTCTCCTAGTCCTTTGTTTGCTTAACTACCATTCTAAATTAACATACTAACATGATAAGGATGAGACCCTATTAAAAAGAAGGCTGGA
>NW_007726767.1:560471-563938 GCF_000696425.1 Galeopterus variegatus
CCCCAACTGCTCCGCAACATCTCAGAACGTAAAAAAAAATAATATTAATAAATAAATAAAAGTTTTTTAAAAGTACTGTTTGTAGAGTTTCTCCTAGTCCTTTGTTTGCTTAACCACCATTCTAAATTAACATACTAACATGATAAGGATGAGACCCTATTAAAAAGAAGGCTGGACAGTAGCAGACAGCATAAATCTGTTCTGGAACACACAAGTGGTTGAAAATGTTCCCTATCTGAGACACTGAGTAAAAAACGAGATGCTTTTGCTCAAGAGAGGTTCTGTCATGAATTCTTTTGTTTAGTAAATACCCCAGTGGTTCTGGCTACATGTCTGAATCTCCAGTTATCAGATTTGCTTATTTTAAGTTCCATCTGTCCAGTATGTTGTTGAAAAATACTGAAAATGATTGCTTTTTTGTTTGCCAGAGTACTAGGTACTGGAAAGAGCATGGACTTTGGAGCCAGGCCTAACTATAACCCACTTCTGTCCCTAATTCACTGGTGTCACCAGACAGGTCATTTTACCTCTGATTTTCAATTCCTACATCTGCAAAATGGGACTCATTTTTCCAACCTCACAGAGGATAATGCAGTAGTCAGTACAGTGATGCCCTATAGTACATACTCCGGGAATGAAAGTGACATGTTTTATTTGTTTGTTTGTTTGTTTTAAGTTTATTTATTTATTTATAAATATATTTTTATATTTTTACATTCTATGATGTTGTGGAGCAGTTGGGGGGAGGGGGAGAGGAGAAAGGAGAAGGAAATAGGATGGGATAAGGAGGAAGGAGGATACACAGGATGATGCCTGTGGCACCCCCCTCATTCCTGCAGGGAGACCAGGGGACTTCCAGTGGTGGCTTGGTCAGTGCTGGGCTGAGTGCAGATGTCAGGGGGGTGTAGATGAAGCCCCCACCCCCTACCACCCCAGCTTGGGAGCCTGGGTGCTTCCTGAAGAGGCTCAGTGGTCATTGCTGGGTTGGCTGCAGATGGAAAGTGACCACTGTTTTTATTGATCACAATGTCAGAAGCCTGCAGAGGTTGCATGTCACAGGAGGCCAGCACCTGAGACCTAATTCCTGCCTAGGTCACAGAGAGGGACAACAGCCAGCTCCACAGATATTTCAGGATTTAAGGGTACAGATTTTAAAGGAAGAGCTGCTTGAGAAAACATATCCTTAAAAACCCACTAGAGACACTAAAAAACAAATATTGTATGATTCCACTTACAAGAGGGACCTAGAATAGGCCAATTCATAGAGAAAGTAGAATAGAGGTTACTAGCCTCTGGGGGCCATTGGGGGTCATTGTACAGGATTACTGTTTGGGATGGCAAAAATTTTCTAGAGATGTATAGTGGTGATGGTTGCATAACAACGTGAATGTATTTAATGCTACTGAGCTGTACGCTTAAAAATGGTTAAAAATTTTATGTTATGTATATTTTACCACAATTTAAAAAAGGGAAAAAATTTCATTGGAATGAAACAAATTAAGATACATCCAATCATGGAATACTATGTAGCTATTAGAAGGGAGGGGGTAGATTTTATTCTACTAACATGGAAAGATGCCCAGGATATATTGCTAAATGAAAAAAGCAAGTGGCAACCGTGTGTGTAGTATGCCGCCAGTTTTTTTTCCTTCTTGAATTGCTTTACATTTATTAACTAATCTAATCTTTACAGCACTCCTATGATGTATATACTATTCTCATTACTCTATTTTGCAGAGGAGAAAACAAAGGCACAGAGAGGTAGTTAAGTACCTTGCCCCAGGACACAAATCTAATAAGTGGTGGAGTTAGAATTTTGATCCAGCTCCAGCTATCAGGCTCCCTAAGTCTGAGTTCCAAACCCTTACCACTGGCTTCCTCGGGAGCATTTTAGATACAGAGTCTCTGGCCTCACTCCAGACCTACTGAATAAAAATCTGCAGGGTAACAAGATCTCCAGATGATTCTCATGCACATTAAAGGCTGGAAAGACTGAAGACTAAACCACTATGCAACACGACAGCTTTATAATAATAAGTATTAATATACACATAGAAAAATGTACTTGGAATTGCATGGGCTTTTTTTTTTTTAAACAGAGCAATTTATTCTATAAACTAGACAAAAAAATCTCTATTAAGTTCACTGTGAACCAGTTTTACTCCTGCGTAATCACTGGCTTCAGAGTTATTCTGTCAGAAGTTTAGAAAGTTTTTCTCTTGAAGATCCTGCCGAGAGCTTTCCCAATGCAGTTCTTTGAAATATAGTAAAACCTTACTAAGTTGGACTCAGTTCTGACTGTAATACATTCATCTGGATTATGGTGAAGTCTTTGATTAATTTAAGAAATTGTTTAGTAAATAAATTGCCAGGCTAGTCAATGACTTGTAAGGGGGTATATTTAACTGCCTAAATAAGGCCAGCTCCTCTTTTAATGTTAAGGCTTTTAGTACATTTATTATTCCTGGTTGTAAATGAGACATCAATATTTATTAAAGGATCATGGCAGTGCTTCTCCATAGACAGTCTAGAAGTACATAACTAATTGGTTAAATGTAATTTCATTTTCTAGAACGAATTTCCTTAGAAATACTTCTATAATTCACACACTTTTCAAGTTGTGTAAATTCTACCACCCCTCCACACCCACCCTTGCAACTGAGCTGAATTAATTAGGTTTTATTTTACCAAGCTGTGGCTATTATGTATTTAGCATGATTTTCATTAAGCTCTGAACTAAGAAAGTTTCACTTAACATCTCCATGCCTCAGTTTCCATCTGTAAAATGGGCCTATTAAGGGCATGCAGATGGTCACCACGTGTCGTTGTGCAGATTGAGAACTGACAAGCTTAGTGGGTGCCATTCATGGCTGCAGGAAGCTCCTCTGCTTGGAGGGTTCCTGAGGGTATTAACTGAGTTCATACTCACAGATCACACGAAATTGTGCCTGGCACAGAATAAGTACTATTTAAGTGTTGAATAATTTTAACACAGTAGATCTTGATTTAAGGAGTTGTGCTCACATAAATATTGCAGTGATGTTGAGAGAAATGAATTTGGATGTACTTTCCTCAATCAAAATCAATCGATTCGATAACCAATTATTATACTCATATACTTACTTAAATAGTCAGAAAAACAACCTATAATACAAAGGTGGAAATAAAATTTCTGCCTTCAAGGGGCCGATAATCTAGGGATAGATGCAGGAGCACAATTTGCAGGACAGGCAGTGGTGGTTGGGAGTGGGGCTCTGGGGCCTCGCAAACTCCACATGCCAGCTCTGCCTCACCAGCTGCAGGACCTCCACCTTCACCTTGGCTTTACCTCTTTAACCCAATTTCTTTACGCATATAATGAGGAGGATGATAACTACATCACAGAGCTGCTACGAGGGTAAAAGGAGACAATCCATGCAAAGCCTGCACTATTGTTTTGGGTGCTAGTAAACTCTCCGCTCATGCTG
>NW_007726767.1:564350-579960 GCF_000696425.1 Galeopterus variegatus
GACAATCCATGCAAAGCCTGCACTATTGTTTTGGGTGCTAGTAAACTCTCCGCTCATGCTGATTACTTGTTTATTAGCTCATCAGCATCATTACTGTATGGCCAGCCCTTTTCTACTATTTCACCCTCCACTTCCTGACATGCCCACTTCTTTCCAGAGGCTGCTCATTCCCACCACAATGATGTCAGTGTGTTTCTCCTCCCTGGCCTTTCCTCTCTAGCATTTATTCTAAACCCTTCACTTGGCCCAATTCAAGACCTAACTGCTTGAACTAAGGCTTACGGGAAAGGCCAAGAGAGGTGGAAACCAGTGAGACAACTTACCAACAACTAGCATCTGCTCCTATCCCTTAGGAAGAACAAAATGACAACGGTTTTGTCCTAATAATGTAAAATGTGGTTTTATCCTTATAATGACCTCATACTATAAATGTCATCAAATGTGGGGAGAAAAAAAGTGTCCTGGGATTTTCTTTGTTTCATGTTTAGCTCCTCATTGCATCTACAATTTAAAGTGTAAACATTAATTGTCACCATACTTAGTAATTTTTAAAAGTTGTATTTGTAAAAAAATTGCTTGTTTGTTGATTAAATGTCTACTGAACACCCACTTGCTGCATGGCAGACATTAAAGAGAAATGAGGTGGAGACTGGTCCTCAAGGAATGTACAGGCTTGTAAGACAAACCCAAGGAAATAACAGTTACACAGAAGGTACTAAGTCCTATGACACAGAAAAGTTCAGGTTGCTGGGTTTGATTCACTAAGCACTACTGGCAGGAGCTTAAGGCCTACAAGCTTTCACTGGAAAAAAAAGTAGGGGGTCCAAAATATGAATAGAAAATGATAATATCAAATTAACATTTCATTAAATGTCTACAAAATGCAACATTATGTCTACTACATCCAAATTCATTTAGTATTTATAGAAGCTATTACATCTGAAAACAGTTTGCAAACTAGAATTTTTAAAAATGTTCCAAATTGCCAGATATACACAATTATTGTTAACACAAGCAATTGTAAATTTAACATAATAACTCATAGTCAATTTCAAAGCAATGTTATAAAACAAATTCTTTAAAAATTATTTGCACCATAAAATTATATTTAATTTGGGATGTGGACACATGATAATATGTGTAATAGGATGTGGGACAGGGCTTTTGTCAGCACCACGCTCAGCCAGTGAGCGAACCGGCCATCCCTATATAGGATCCGAACCCGCGGCCTTGGTGTTATCAGCACCGCACTCTACCGAGTGAGCCACGGGCTGGCCCGGGACAGGGCTTTTGAGGGCAGTGGTTTGAAGTCTTGGGACAGCCTTGGTTGCCGTGTGGGTACCTGGGAACAATGAGTGATCCAGACCGGGGGCCAGGAAAAGTCTTCAGGTAATGCCTGAGAGGAGCTATGATGGGGAGGTGGGTGGGTATATTAGTTTGCGAGGGCTGACTTGACAAGGAACCACAAACTGGGTGCGTTAAACAACAGAAATTTGGTGTCTCACAGTTCTGGAGGCTGGAAAGTCGAGATCAAGCTGTGGGAAGGGGTGGATCCTTCTGTGGGCGTAAGTGCCAATGTGTTCCAGGCCTCTCTTCAAGTTTCTGGTATTTTGCTGGCAATCCTTGGCATTCCTTGGCTTGTGGCAGCATAACCCCAGTCTTCACATGGCGTTCTCTCCCTGCCTCTCAGTCTATGTCCAAATGACCCGTCCCATAAGGACACCAGTCATATTCGATTAGGGGCTACTCTACCCCAGTATGACCTCATCCTAACTTAATTAATTACATCTGCAACGACCCTATTTCCAAATAAGGTCACATTCTGAGGCACTGGGTTTTAGGATTTCAACATATGAATTTTTTTAGGGACACAATTCAGCCCATAACAGCGGGTGAAGAAGTGACTGGCGGAAGGCCATCATAGCGCATGCAAAGGCCTTGCAGAGAATGGGGAACACTCCACCTTTCTGGGAAAGAAATCCACAGAGGTTGGCCTGGGGACAGAGGGCAGATCAGAAAGCACCATGTCAACCAAATACGGCTTTAATCTAAAGGGCAGGATTTTCCAACGTGATATTTAAAAATCGAAGTGCAACCGCAAAACAATCCTTATGCATCTCTGCCCTCCCATGTCCTCCTCTTACCAAAGCTCCCCTTACCCCACGATCCTGATGGCAGACCAGGAAAGAACTAAGCGTAGAGCTTTAGGGAATCCTCTGGGTCACACGGCTTGCTCCCAGCACAACCCAGGCTAGAATCCAAGGAAGTAACTCACATTCAAGTCTCTGCCTTCTATTTTTATTCGTCTCACTTAGAAGGTAATTCTTCGGTTGTTATGGAATCTTAGATCATAATTCCTTGGATTCATTTTTTAAAACTAGAGTTCTGTAATACCAAGTGAAGTGGTCTAGTCAGTATTTACACATTTTATGAGCCATAGGAAAAAAACTGAAATGCTCTGCTTATGTGTCTGTCTCCTTTACTACCCTGTAAGCACCTCCAGGGCAGGGACCAAGACTTACTCGTTCCTATATCCCAGTGCTAAGTTCTGTGCTCAGTTAATTCCGATGAAGGCCAGAGACCCTCCCTCCTTCAGTGCAGGAGGCCTGTTGAGTGTGTTGTGGTACCCCGGAGGAGGCGCTGTGGACAGTTCCAAGGCCCTATAACCCTTCTTCAGCCCAAGGAGTTAATTGCCTATAATAATATCCAGGAGGCCCAGGCTACTCTAGACAAAAATCCCATGGTAAGCCCCAAACCCAGGAGTGACCCTGCTCTAAATAGAAAAGCCAAATGTGCATGAGAAATTCCAAACGAAAACTTGCCTAAAAAAGACAGAATTCAGATGCCACACACAAAAATGAACAGATTTGACTACATAAAAAAATATAAACTTCTACAGAACAAAAAAAGTTTAAAAAGTTAAAAGACAAATGACAGGCTAGAGTAAAATATTTACATCATATATTTTAACCAAAGTTTAATATCCTAAACGCACAGAGAGCCAGAAAGAAAAAGACAAACTCAAAAGGAAGAGGCAGGACAGACAAACAATTCATGCAGTAGCCACGCAAATGGTTGATACACAATGAAAAGTCTCACTAGCCACCCAAGAAATGCAAACTAAAACTGCAGTGAGTTGCTTTTTTGCCTATTGGGTTGGCAAAAATTAAAAAGATCCAGTGTTGGTAAAGGTGAGGGACGGAGAGTGCAACTTGCTTTATCCATGAAAACTTAAAAGGTAAACAAGCTTGTGATCTGAAAGTCCAGTTCTAAGTACTGATTCCAATGATAATAACAACTAACCTTAACTGAGCACTTACTATATGCCAGATCCCATGCCAGGTGCATTATATGGAGCACCTCATTTCCTTGACAAGATGGCCTGTGGAGAGTAGACCAATAATTACCTCCATTTTCCACCAGGAGAAACTAGGCTTAGGAATGTTAAGTACTGCCCACTTTTTTACAGCTAGTAATTAGTGAAGCCAGGATCTAAGTCCAGGCAGTCTGATTCCAGAGCCCATACACTGAATCACTCCCTATAACATATCTCACACACATGCATGAGGCTGTATACACATTACAGCATTCTAATAATATAGACACTAATCTAAAGTTCTAAAATTAGAGGGATGGTTTGACAAATTCCTTGCAGCTGTTTGTTTGTACTGATTGGGAAATTATCCATCCCATTTTATTGAGTGGGAAAAAAGCAAGTTGTAAAGTAACATGAGTAGCATAACAGATGATTGTTTTTTTAAAAAACTATACATGTGTATATGTAAAAAAGGGTACACACCAAATTGTTTACATTGGTTATTCCATAGGTGTTAAAGTGGGGAGAATTTCACTTCCTTAAATATGTATTAGTTAGGTCTCTTTACCAAGTAAGTAACAGAAAAACCTGAGTCAAATTAGCTTAAATGCTAAAGGAGAACGTTTGCTCACGTAAGTAGGAGGTCCACGGGTATGGTATGATTCAACAGCTTGACAATGCTAGGATTGGTGTGATCTGGTAACTTAATGTCTTCAAGGACCTGGTTTCTTTCAGTCTTTCTACCCTGTCTTCCATTGTGCCAACTGCATTCTTGGGCAGGATTCCCTCATGGCAGCAAAAAGGTTGCAGCAGTTCCAGGCTTCACCCCCCACCCCCCACCCCCCATGGTATCCAGAAGCAGAGATGTCTTGTGTCCCATGATTCTCAGCAAAATTCTTGAGGTTGAGCACTGATTGGACCAACCTGGAATGAATCCCTGTTGCCAGGGAAATGCCAAGTGCTGATTGGCTTAGACCTATTCATACATACTCTAAATAAATCACTGTGACAAGAAGTCCTGCTTAGATTAATCAGAGTATTCCCTGGAGTTGGGAGTGGAGTCATTCCCATGTAAGTCACTCGTGGCTGTCATATGATGGGGAAGGAATAGAATGTTGAAAAAAATAACACTATAATATACTTCTGCATTATCTAATACTTCGATAATTTTAAAATACAAGAAGGGACCTTTATTTTCCTTTTTTTAAAAAAGAAAAAAACATTGCAAATGTTCAATTTTACAAATGCCTTATTTCTTTGACAAGTTCAAATGATTGAGATGAGTTACCTGCATCAATGGGGTCATCTAAGAGGCATGTGATATAGAGGGACAAGTGCTAGACCAATATTAGAAGTCTGGATTCAAGTCCCAGCTGTGTGAGTAACAGTAAGACCTTGAATGCCACAGAACTGCTTTGGGCTCAGCTTCCTCATCAGCAAATACTAGTGCTGGATTAGACAACTTTTAAGGTCCCTTCTACCTCAGCTCTTCCTCTTTTTTTGTTTATAACATTCTTCTATTTACCTATCTATTCATTCATTCACGTTAACAATTGTGGGCTCTATATCCATAACAATAATATTCCAACAATTCAAAAGGATACACAGTGAAAAAGTAAGCCCATGACACCCAGCACTCTCGTTTCTGCCGCACTCCAACCACTCTTAATCTTCTACTGTATATACATTTATTCTGCATCCTGCCCTTTTTCCTGTAACTATATAGAAATGGACCTGCTGGGTGAGAAGATACGTGCATCTTGTATTTCAATAGGTGTCGCTAAATCGTCCACCAAAGAGGACTGTGCTCATTTCTCCAACTCCTCATTAGCCCTCTTCATTTCTGTTATTCTGCAAGATTGAAAAACCACATCTCACTGTGGTTTTACTTAGAGTTTCTTTTAGTGTATATGAGGTTGATAATCTTTTAATATGCTTAAAAGCCATTGACACTTATTTTATGAAACATCTGTTTGTGTATTTTACCCTTTTCCTTTTGTACAACTCAAATTTTTCTTGGAGAGCAGGAAATGGGGCATTCTTAACACTCCTCTCATGGAAAGATGGAACTTAAAGGACATCGCTCTTGAGGCTCTTGGGTCACAGGTGGGTGCTGGAGGGACGGCTGTGGGTGGAATGGCCCGGGAAGATCTCAGAGTGAAAAGGGCTGGCTGCAATAGAACAGGAATACTCAGCCAGCCACTAAGAGTGGCTTTTACATTCCAAAGGGTTTAAAACATCAACGATTAACAAACAAAAAACAAAGAATATGCTACAGAGGGGACCACGTGATCCATAAAGCCTAAAATATGTACTATCTAGACCTTTAGAGAAAACTTTTCGTGACCCCTTAAAGGGATGAAAAATAAAAAGGAGGTTGAGATGGAGCAGTCCCGGAGGTTGGAGGAGACTCAGATGGACTGGTGGCTCGGAAGCGAAAAGGGTAGCAAATTCTGTTACATTGGAGCAGTTAACAGTGCTGAGCGTGGCCAAGCATTCAGGTAAGATGAAGATCTAAAAGAGTGCCTTGGAATTGACAATTAGGAAGTAGGTCACTGTGACCTTTGCCTGAGCAGTTTTGGGGGAGTGTTAATACAACAGGCTTTTGAATCACAAAAAGAAAAAAAAAAAAAACAGAGAAGGGGAGGGGAAGGCCGGCCCGGTGGCGCACTGCTACAGTGCACCGCTTGGGAAGTAGCGCTCCCGCCGAGGGGTCAGATCCCACATACAGACCGGCTGCTCACTGGCTGAGCGAGGGGCGGGAGCCACACTGAGGGGCGCGGTCCGTTGCCGGGCACGAAAAAAGACAAAAAGGAAAAAAAAAAGAAAAAGAAAGGGGGGGGAAGGCCGGCCCGGTGGCGCACTGCTACAGTGCACCGCTTGGGAAGTAGCGCTCCCGCCGAGGGGTCAGATCCCACATACAGACCGGCTGCTCACTGGCTGAGCGAGGTGCGGGAGCAACCCTGAGGGTTGCGATCCGTTGCCGGTCACGAAAAAAGACAAAAAGGAAAAAAAAAAGAAAAAGAAAAAGAAAGGGAGGGGAAGTGGGAGACTTAGTTATAAAAAGTGAGTGTTCAGTAAAAGTTAATTGAAAAAGACTGGCATGACTTCTTTAAGACAAGCAATTAGTACTATGAATGTGAATATAGTTCATTTCTTCAAAGCACACTTAGGTCTGTCTGACCTAAGCTACGGATCTTTCCATCTCTCACTGTATAAGGAGGTGAATCCATAATGGACATGAAAACAGAGAGGTCAGCACTGGGCAGGACCTGGAGTGCAAGCTGGTCCACCCCCCTCAAGTTATCAGTGACGCTGTTGAAGCTTGAAGAGGAATAGTGGCATGACCAGGCCACAGTGCCCGTGCAGGGGCTGAGACTCTGGATTTCAATTTCAACTCTAGGGCTGCCATTTTTATCTTCTTGAACACTCCGGGAGCATCTAAAGTCTTGCTAGTGTCTAGTAGATCCTCCATAAATACTTTAAATAATTATGTATGTTTTATTTCCAGACATTGTATTTCTTTTTTTTTTTTTTTNAAAAAATAACACTATAATATACTTCTGCATTATCTAATACTTCGATAATTTTAAAATACAAGAAGGGACCTTTATTTTCCTTTTTTTAAAAAAGAAAAAAACATTGCAAATGTTCAATTTTACAAATGCCTTATTTCTTTGACAAGTTCAAATGATTGAGATGAGTTACCTGCATCAATGGGGTCATCTAAGAGGCATGTGATATAGAGGGACAAGTGCTAGACCAATATTAGAAGTCTGGATTCAAGTCCCAGCTGTGTGAGTAACAGTAAGACCTTGAATGCCACAGAACTGCTTTGGGCTCAGCTTCCTCATCAGCAAATACTAGTGCTGGATTAGACAACTTTTAAGGTCCCTTCTACCTCAGCTCTTCCTCTTTTTTTGTTTATAACATTCTTCTATTTACCTATCTATTCATTCATTCACGTTAACAATTGTGGGCTCTATATCCATAACAATAATATTCCAACAATTCAAAAGGATACACAGTGAAAAAGTAAGCCCATGACACCCAGCACTCTCGTTTCTGCCGCACTCCAACCACTCTTAATCTTCTACTGTATATACATTTATTCTGCATCCTGCCCTTTTTCCTGTAACTATATAGAAATGGACCTGCTGGGTGAGAAGATACGTGCATCTTGTATTTCAATAGGTGTCGCTAAATCGTCCACCAAAGAGGACTGTGCTCATTTCTCCAACTCCTCATTAGCCCTCTTCATTTCTGTTATTCTGCAAGATTGAAAAACCACATCTCACTGTGGTTTTACTTAGAGTTTCTTTTAGTGTATATGAGGTTGATAATCTTTTAATATGCTTAAAAGCCATTGACACTTATTTTATGAAACATCTGTTTGTGTATTTTACCCTTTTCCTTTTGTACAACTCAAATTTTTCTTGGAGAGCAGGAAATGGGGCATTCTTAACACTCCTCTCATGGAAAGATGGAACTTAAAGGACATCGCTCTTGAGGCTCTTGGGTCACAGGTGGGTGCTGGAGGGACGGCTGTGGGTGGAATGGCCCGGGAAGATCTCAGAGTGAAAAGGGCTGGCTGCAATAGAACAGGAATACTCAGCCAGCCACTAAGAGTGGCTTTTACATTCCAAAGGGTTTAAAACATCAACGATTAACAAACAAAAAACAAAGAATATGCTACAGAGGGGACCACGTGATCCATAAAGCCTAAAATATGTACTATCTAGACCTTTAGAGAAAACTTTTCGTGACCCCTTAAAGGGATGAAAAATAAAAAGGAGGTTGAGATGGAGCAGTCCCGGAGGTTGGAGGAGACTCAGATGGACTGGTGGCTCGGAAGCGAAAAGGGTAGCAAATTCTGTTACATTGGAGCAGTTAACAGTGCTGAGCGTGGCCAAGCATTCAGGTAAGATGAAGATCTAAAAGAGTGCCTTGGAATTGACAATTAGGAAGTAGGTCACTGTGACCTTTGCCTGAGCAGTTTTGGGGGAGTGTTAATACAACAGGCTTTTGAATCACAAAAAGAAAAAAAAAAAAAAAACAGAGGAAGGGAGGGGAAGGCCGGCCCGGTGGCGCACTGCTACAGTGCACTGCTTGGGAAGCGCGGTAGCGCTCCCGCCGAGGGTTCGGATCCCACATACAGACCGGCTGCTCACTGGCTGAGCGAGGTGCGGGAGCAACACTGAGGGTTGCGATCCGTTGCCGGTCACGAAAAAAGACAAAAAGGAAAAAAAAAAGAAAAAGAAAAAGAAAGGGAGGGGAAGTGGGAGACTTAGTTATAAAAAGTGAGTGTTCAGTAAAAGTTAATTGAAAAAGACTGGCATGACTTCTTTAAGACAAGCAATTAGTACTATGAATGTGAATATAGTTCATTTCTTCAAAGCACACTTAGGTCTGTCTGACCTAAGCTACGGATCTTTCCATCTCTCACTGTATAAGGAGGTGAATCCATAATGGACATGAAAACAGAGAGGTCAGCACTGGGCAGGACCTGGAGTGCAAGCTGGTCCACCCCCCTCAAGTTATCAGTGACGCTGTTGAAGCTTGAAGAGGAATAGTGGCATGACCAGGCCACAGTGCCCGTGCAGGGGCTGAGACTCTGGATTTCAATTTCAACTCTAGGGCTGCCATTTTTATCTTCTTGAACACTCCGGGAGCATCTAAAGTCTTGCTAGTGTCTAGTAGATCCTCCATAAATACTTTAAATAATTATGTATGTTTTATTTCCAGACATTGTATTTCTTTTTTTTTTTTTTTNCTCAGCCAGTGAGCGGGAACCGGTCTGTATGTGGGATCCGAACCCTCGGGCAGGAGTGCCGCCGTGCTTCCCAAGCGGCGCACTGTAGCAGTGCGCCACCGGGCCAGCCCCAGACATTGTATTTCATTCTTTTTCAACCTTCCATGTTTGATACCTTCTTTCATTTTAATCAAATCAACATAATTGAGGTATACTTTGCATACAATAAAATGCCCCATTTTAAGAATACAGTTTGGTGGGTTTGGACAAATGTAGACTCTTACATAATCACCATCATAATCAAGATTTAGAACATTTCTCTCATCACAAAATACTCTCATATTCTTTTCCTACCCCTACCCCTGATCCCAGGCAACCACCGATAGATACGTTATTTCCCCCTTTTCTAGAGATTCATATAAATGGGATCACAAAGTATATACTCTTTAGTATTTGGTTTCTTTCACCTAGCATAATGCTTTTGAAATTCATCTATGTAGTGTACATCAGTACTTCATTCCTTTTCATCGCTGAATAGCATTCCATTATGTAGATATATAGATAGACCATTGATATCTATTTACTAGCTGATACACATTTTGGTTATTTTCCATTTTGTTTTTGCTATTATAAATAAAGTTACTATAAGCATTTATGTAAAAGTCTTTGTGTGGACATGTTTTCATTTTTCTTGGGCAAATAACAAAGAGTGGAATTGCTGGTTAGTGTAATTTTGTAAGTAACTGCTGAACTATTTTCTAAACTGTTTGCTATTTTGTACTTCTACCAGCAGCATAGGAGAGTTCCAGTTGCTCTGTGTCCTTGCCAATATATGGTGGTGTAAGTTTTTAAAATTTAGCCATTTGAGTGGCTGTATAGCAGTGTCTTACTGTGGTTTTAATTTACATACCTCTGATGAATGATCTTTCATGTACTTATTAGCCAATTTTATATGTTCTTTGTAAAATGTTTAGAACTTTTGCCTATTTATAAAAATCAGGTTTTTGTCTTGTTGTTGATTTGTAAGAGTTGTTTATATATTCTGGATATAGTTCTTTGTCAGTCCTTTCTGATGTATATGAATATCAGAAGTTAAAATTTTGATGGAGTTCAGTTTATCAATTTTTTCTAAGGAATTTTTGCCTAACTCATGATTGTGAAGTTTTGTTTTTTTCCTATCTTGTCCTCTAGCAGTGTTGCAGTTTTACCTTTTAGATGTAGAACTTTGATTATTTCAAGTTAATTTTTGGATATGGCGTGGAAGAAAAGTCAAAGCTCATGATTTTTTCATATGAATATCCAGTTTTTCCAGCACATTTTGTTGAAAAGATATCCTTTGTTCATTGATTTACCTTGACACTTTCAAAGGTCAGTTGAGGGTTAGCTGGTTAGCTCAGTTGGTTAGAGCTTGGTGCTAACACCAAAGTCCTGGTTTGGCCCTTGTAGTAGACGACTGCAAAAAAAAAAAAAAAAAAAACGTTAATTGACTATATAAGTGAGGATCTATTTCTGAACTCTCTACTATATTCCATTAATCTATTTGTCTGTTCCTGCACCAGTACCATACTGTCTTATTGTAACTTCATAGTTAGAACTGATTCAGCTAGTGTTCTTTTCCAAAAATTCTTGGCTCTTCTATGGCCTTTGCAATTCCATATAGATTTTAGAATGAGCTTGTCAATTTTTTCAGAAAAGTGTGCTGAGATTTTGACAGAGATTGTTTTAAAATTATAGATTAATACTTTTTCATTAAAAAAATATCATTCAGAGTTTGCTGGCTTTTATGCGTGGTGGTTTGTTTCCTTGTACGTTCTGAGATATTTTCATTGTGAGCTCATATTCCTTGGAAGCCTATCTCTGGTAATTTGTTGAGGCCTGTGTTTAAACTGTGTTTTCTAAAGAAGATTTGTATTTATTTTTTCCAGGCATAATTTACTACCCCGGCTTACTTTAAACAAACAAAAATTTTAAACAAAAATAGTCTTTTTTTGTCATTGTAGAATAAGGATGCCCAATTTTAATAATTTTTTTTCTAGTTTTCCTGTGGATATAAGAGTGAGAAAGATTGTCCAGTTTATGCCTCTATACCTGTGTGTGAAGTGAAGAAGTTATAATAGTGTGTTGTCTTCATATAAGATTAACCACTTGGTACAGGGCTGGGTTAGGCCTTCTCAGAGAGGACAGTCCTAATGAGCTAACATGGGGGTTTATTTAGAATGATAGAGCACCTGAGTTTATTTCCTTTATTATGAAGTTGGAGCCAATCAGCAACAGGTTTATTGGAATCCATCTTTATAACAAATGAACCATATGAATGTAAAGACAGATGAATAGGTTCACTCTCTTCACCAGTGATGGTGTGTGGAGGTGTGTTTTGTGTGGCAGCCTTGGACACGGAGTGTATGAAGGTGGTGGGAGGGGCTTGATAATGTTAAAAAGTTGGGTTTTAGAACAGGTGGGACAAGAGGCAACAGATATTAGCAGGAAAATGCATGCTCCACCTGCAGAAGTTTTGCCTGCATCCATCCGCCCACTCCAATTTCTATCATTATTATTTTTTCTCTCCTCCGATTTCAAATGTTGCATTTTCCTTATGGAGGGAACGGGCAATTCCAACATCTCGTGGTTCCCCAGACCAGAACTCCTCAAAGTCTATGGTGCATATGAATCATCTGAGGATCTTGTCTACATACAGATTCTGATTTACTAGTTTTGGGGTGCAGGCCTGAGATTCTGCATTTCTAACAAGCCTCCAAGGGATCTCAATGCTGCTGGTCCACGAACCACATTTTAAATAGAAAAGCCTTAGAGAAATATCTACTCCGTTGTTTACACTTGCCTGTCTAAAATTTCACCATCAGCACTACTTTAAGAAGTAGATGGTATTTTAAAAGCTCGTGGAAAAAAAAGATAATACGAATCTTTCCATAAACTTTATGAAGTATTCTTATACTATCATCAGTCATTAACATCTTGATGTCAATTTGTTTATCAGATCTTTGTTAATTGGGTAGCAATAATTTATAGATAAGGAATTAGCAAATTTTCAACAAGAAAGTAATTGATTACTGAAAAACCACTTGAGCTAAATCTCACTTACATCACAGAAGTACACACCTACAGGAACTGAAAGAGAATAGTTGTACAGTGTTGAGCCACTGTGCCCTTGATGTACAAAAGGTAGTAGCTTCTTCTGTTTGGATCCTGAAATTGTGATCAAGAAATTTTAGGCCTTATGAGGAAAGCAGGGTTGAAAGTGAAACCATGAAATAATAACGCTATTGCATTGAGATCTTACTGTGCCAGACACTGTGCTAAGTATGTTTACATGTCATGTGGTTCAATCTCATTCAACCTCTAAAAACCTCGAGGGAGGCACTGTTCTCCTCCTCAGTTTACAGACAGGGATACTGAGGCTTGGACAGGTTCTATCATTTTCCTGGTCACTCGGATAGTAAGCTGCACGCCTTCCTGTCACCAAAGACCATTATTAAATTTCATTCATTCATTTATTCATTCATTCAACAAATATTTATCGGGTCTCTCTGTGCCAGGCGGCATGCGATGAGCTGGATATATAACAATGAAGAGAGAGTTTGTGTCCTCAGACTAGTCTCACCTAGAGGAATATTCAGTGCTGACTACATGGTGCTGTGCTGAAGGACTTCAGTGAGAAGGCTTCTGATGTCCATAGGGTAAAGGCACAGCCACAGAGACGAGGTGGGACTTCGTAATTCCCCAGTAACTCCAAGGACATCTTCACCAGTTTTCATACTGGTGGATAACATTGTTCTCACATGGTGGACAAAGGATGACTTGGTGGCAGCAGGCATTTTGTGGCTGCACCTAAGGTGGTAAAAGACAGTGGCTTGTGGTCTTGGTGGGGTGAAGGCAGTCTGTAGCTTGCTGGCATTCCAGGAAGCAGCCTCAGGACCACAAATCCAAAGCCTTGGAAAGTCTGTGGCTAGTATGGCCTGAAGTGTCTCAGCCATGGTTGTCTTTTGGAAGAGGAAAAACATGATAGAAATGCAGCAGGCCTGGAAAAGCCGGGTGCTCTTGCTTTGTTTCTGGAGTAGGACATTCTCATGAAGGCACATGGCCTGTATCTTATCTTGATTATGCTGAGGGAAAACAACCAGCATGGATAGGGCAGCCTCAAAGGGTGACACTTTAAGCTCCAGTCTTCTCTCTCTTTTTCTTCCCCTTTTCCAGTCAAATATTTGAAATAGTAAATGATGCAAGACTTTGTGAAGTCTTCCCATACCTTCACTCTCTGCTGGGGCTTTGCTCAGAACTTCATTGAAATGTGGCAGCTAAAATCCAACACAGGAAGTTCTCCACGAACCAATGGGAAGTTTTAGGGGCAACCTCTACACAAATGAAAGTGCTTCTCCATGAGACATGATCGTTTGGGTATCTAAGTGCAGGAAAACCTGTGGTGATCACTGTTTAGTCTGGAGAGTGAGGAATTCGCTTAAGACATCTTCCCCAGGGTGAATAGCAAGCAGGTGAGCATCTTTTCAGGAACTGCATAGGGCGCTGCTGAAATGCGCTGTCCTCTAAGGCAGGGGGACTGATGCTCAAATGGGCAGCTGGAGCCAGAGAAGAGCAGCTGGAGACGCTTAAGACATCTTCCCCAGGGTGAATAGCAAGCAGGTGAGCATCTTTTCAGGAACTGCATTTGGCGCTGCTGAAATGCGCTGTCCTCTAAGGCAGGGGGACTGATGCTCAAATGGGCAGCTGGAGCCAGAGAAGAGCAGCTGGAGACTGCAGTGTGAGAACAGGCTGTTTGTGGGGGGCTTGCTTTAATCCAAGAGGGACCAGGAAATCAGAGCCAGGACAAGGCGAGAAGAGAACTGGGACAGCAGATGCACCAAAACCAAGAAACAAAGAAGAAGCCAGAGACCACACCTGTGCTAGAGAAAGAGAAATAAAGTGAGGTCGGTGAAGTTAAAAGGTATTTCCTTATATGGAGGCCTGGGGGTCCTTGGGCTGGGCTGCAATGGGTCAGGTCTGTGCTGTGGCAGCTGCTCTGCCAGTCATCGGACATTGACTGACTGACTCGTTCATTCTTTTATTCAACAAATATTATCAAACACTTAGTTCTAGCCAGGCATTCTTCCAGGTTCTGGGGATACAAAGTATACTCCCTGCTCTTATGGGAAAAAGGAGCTCTGTCAATGAACAAATAAACATGTAAAAACATGGAGAAAAATGAGCAAGGTAAGAGGGATGGAGACCATGTGGCCTGGGGGGATTTGCTATTTTATATATGGTGCTCAGGAATGGTGTCTCTGATGACCTAGAGGAAGGTAGGGAGTAGTTCTGCAGCCCTCTGTAGGAAGAGCGCTTCACGCAGAAACATTACGGACCTAAATCACAGTGGGCCTGGAAGGGCCCAGAACCTTGTATTACTATTAGGCTTTAGTATCCACACCACTGGCGTAGCTCATAAATTATTTGTAATGGCCTCAATGATTTAATGAGAAACTTACATTCTTTTATTTTTAAAATTTTATTCAAAGTTTATGCTAGAAGAATTATTTGCAGCTTTCAAATTAACTGGCCCACAACTGGAATCGGATGGAATGAAGCTGCCTGGGAGTTCAGAAAAGGCATTCTTCACCACGTGGTGTTTCAGGTGAGACCTGAAGAATGAATGAGAGTGAGCCAGGGTGGAGGGAAGGGCTGAGTGGTTTGAGCAGAGGGAACAGTACGTGCAAAGGCCCTGAGTTGGCTTGCTCATCTTGAAAATGTCACTTTCAAGGTGACACCCTACAACCTTGAATCTCCAAGCACTGGGTGGTTACCTTCTCCTTAGTGTAAGCCAAAGCTGTTACCCCCACCCTCTTTGCAGGCATTCTGGGGTGTGCATGTCCTCTGTCCCGTGGCCCCATGCTGCTATGGGTGTGTTCAGGATCTTGTTTATATTAGGTTCTGGTCCTTTAATTTCTTAAAGCCCTTTCCAAATGTGTGTCTCCCCAGGGTCCTGCAGGCGGCTGGCCTTTCTGCCCTGAATTCTTGTTCTTTTGCCTCATTGCCAGGCTTGGCCGGGCACTTATTCAGTGACATCTGGAAAATAACTTTCCTGCTCCATGTTGTAGCTTTTTAAAACTGCATGCCATTCTATAATCTCACATTCGTATTGTGCAAACTCAGTTTAAAAAAAAAATTAAGATGCTTTGGACAAAATATTATAAATTACATTTAGTTTTGTACTAGATGGAGTGGACAACCACAAGCGTGATTATGGGTGTACCTAGTGTTTGGACAAACTGATACATGGACATTCTCATAGCATAGTTATATTTGAAGAGGATTTTTCACATTAAAAATCACTACTAGTTACCTTTAATAATTACCCCAGTGTAGTTAAAATAGGATCAAATTCTCAAAATATTTTGTTTATATCCAACTTTTCGGCATCTGTAGGAAGATATTTGTCAGGTAAAGAGAAGCGCATCTATGGGCTGGCCCGGTGGCGCACTGTTACAGTGTGCCGCTTGGGAGCGCAGTGGCGCTCCCGCCGAGGGTTCAGATCC
>NW_007726767.1:580259-583254 GCF_000696425.1 Galeopterus variegatus
GGCTCACTGGCTGAGCGAGGTGTGGGCGCAATACCGAGGGTTGCGATCCCGTTGCCGGTCCCGGTCCGGTACCGTCGCGACACTGAGGGTTGCGATCCGTTGCTGGTCACGATAAAAGACAAAAAGGAAAGAAAAAAAAAAAAAAGGAGAAGCGCATCTACATTGCTTTCTTCTCCCCTCTCCTCCCACCACACCAGGACTTGTTGGGCCTCCTCTTCCTGCAAGCCTCTAGTCTCTAACCTTTGGTTGGGTACCCTGGGTGCCCACTCATACACTCAATCCAGCTGAGACTCAGGAATGGAGCTGTCCTTGGAAACTCCAGGCTCACTGTCCTTCTCTTGGTCCCAAGCCCACTCCAGCTACTGCTCCATCTTTTTGCTCCTCTTTCCAACATACCTCTTCAGAAAGCTGTTTATTCCGATCGCCTCCCTCTGTCTTTGAAACCCATTTTAATCAGGCTGTCAGCCCCTGACTCCCTCTGAAGCTGCTTCAATGAACAGGTAGCACTAAAGCATAATGAATAGATGGATTTTCCTCTCCCGTCCTTGCCATTGCCAGATTTAATAGAAACATTTGTACTAAGCCTTGCCAAACTCACAGAGGTTTTTCTGGTTCCCATGACATTGCTATTCAAAAGGAAGGGAGTAGTTGATTCAGAGGTAGGGTGTGGTATTTTTAACAGGGTACTGAAAGCAAGTTCAACACAAATAACCAATGCTGGCAGATTGCACAATTTTCTAGTATTTTTGTGATGGGCAACGTTTTTCCTTTCTATTCCATTTTCCTTCCTCTTGAGTTGGCTAATGATTTATAATGAATAGAACTCTGTCCAGTACAATCCAGTTAGCCCACACTGAATACATAGCATCAGTGAGAGGTGCTGTGCTGACACTCTTTATGTCAATGGATTCCCAGCATAGCAAAGATGGAAAAGGAACTGCTGTTGGGGATGTTCATTTGTCACTCGTACTCTTGGTTTGGAAGTGGGTCATCAGCTCAGCAAAGAGAATAGGAAAACATAGAATCAGGTCACCACAATTTCTGAAGGCTGAGCCATCATCTCCTGGAGAACCAAAACATGTGTAGACACATTATGAAAGTGTTTGTATTTTTCTACGTGACCAGGGAGGAAGCTTCCTGGCCCAACCTGGGTGAGCAGTTTCATGTTGGCTTGACAGGCGACCTCAGGCATCTGAAGATGTGATGGGTGTGTTTAGCTCCCTGCAAACTGCAGGCTGCTTCATTCATTACCAGCTGCATTTTCTCTGCGATACTGCCAGAAAGAATGTGTTTATAGCCATTATCGACTACTCTCTAATCCACACCATGTTAGGAGTGGAATTGAATCTGACAGATATGGTATCTCTTCTCAACATACTTTGTCCGTTCCAATTGATAGGGGTGAAGACTGTGCCCTTGCGGATATGTAGTGTGCACCAAGAAGCCAGGCAGATTCCTTCCTCCTAATTCCTGATCAGTCCATCATTGTTCAGAGATTCCCAATTTCCTCCTGGGGAGTGGAGTGCATGGGTCAAGGGCAATATTTGAGTCAGGGGATAGTTTCAAGTGAAGTCTCAGCATTTAAACTTCAGTTTTCCTTTCTTAAAAAGTATTACATGCTCACAGTAGGAAAAAAAAGAAAGAAAGAAAAGAAAGAAACAGTGCACAGTAGAGAGTACATTTCCCTCACACTATTGATCTCCCCCCACTCGGTCTTCTTCCCTGAAGCAACTACTGCTATCAATTTTTTGTGTATCATTCCAGAGAGAGTCTATATATATATAAGTGGAGCTTTGATTTTTGAAATGCATTTTTATATGTTCAGCTCAAGTGGTTCATAAGATGCCTTTTCCAAATAATTCTCCATGGCAACATAACTCTGGAACACACACGGACATATACGTGTGCACACACATTCATTCTTTTGGAGGGGAAATGATGTAACTGAGAGCGAATTGAAGGCATATTACAGAAAACCGCAGTGGTTAGTGGCTTCTCAGATGGTTCCAGACAGTGTTTTATACAGAAATAGCTCAGTGAGAACACCCCAGCCTACTCAGACTGCAGAACAAATCCCAGGAACTTGTCTTTGTGCAATCTTCCCCTGGAGCTCAAGTCTAAACACATCAGAGCTTGCCAGGGCTTCATGGGTACATTAGTAGACACACAAAATACTCCCGGCCACAGGCTCCCCTTGTTTTTTTCCCTCTAAACCAGCATATTTTTCTTATAACTTACACCTGTTGCTCCCCTACCCTCAACAATACATAAAAACAGGAAACCCCTCAAAGTTTTCTTGATCATGAAGTTGAATAACAACCCAACTCACTCTCACACCCTAAAGGAAAGGGGAAAAAACCACCAGGAAGTATAAAACTAAGATACACACACACATGCATGTTTGGCAGAAATAAATGAAGGAAAATCATTGTACCTATGAGGCCATTCTGAAACTAAGTGAGACATAATATTGTTCACATTTGGAAGGTGTATTTATCTTCAGAATAGAGGTTGCTGAATGGGAGTTAGCGTAATTTGATAAACTGTTGTTCTAGAGATTTTCCATAACTGAAGCTTGAATAAGGACCTAACTACTGATACAGAATAAAAGCACTGTCATAATTATTAGTAAACCCAGCCCACTTAAGAAATAAAAACTGAAGTTTAAATGCTGAGACTTCCCTTGGGACATATTCCCTGACTCAAATATCCCCCTTGACCCCTGCACTAGACTCCCAAGAAGGAAATTGGGAGTCTCTGAACAATTATGGATCTATAGGAGCCTGAGTAAAAACCTCTCATTAAAAGCCAAATTCTAGGGCCGACCCCATGGCTCACTCGGGAGAGTGCGGCACTGGGAGCGCCGAGGCCGCGGTTCGGATCCTATATAGGGACGGCTGGTGCACTCACTGGCTGAGCACGCTGCGGGTGACACCAAGCCAAGGGTTATGATCCCCTTACCGGTCACAAAAAAGACAAAAAAAAAAAAAAAAAA
>NW_007726767.1:583976-585290 GCF_000696425.1 Galeopterus variegatus
AAAAAAAAAAAAAAAAAGCCAAATTCTAATATAGGAGCCACTTGGAAACCAATAGACAAGTAATGTTTCCATTGTGGAGCAGATATATGTGGAAGTGCAGGTCTTACTCCTGGTTAAAGAAATAGTTACTTGTACATATGGTTTTGGGGACGCTGAAAAGATCACTCTCCAAGAAAATACCGCCTCCCCTGCTGGCTAGTGCCTGAAAATTCTTTAACAGTTGAGAAAGCTTAAATTCCTTAGTAACAGATAAAGTGTAATAAGTAAAGTCCCCTAAAAAGAACAGGAATAATAATAATGTTCATTTCCTGCACATTTATGGTAAATGCTTTACGTTCATCCCTATGCAGAACGTTGCATGTAGGATCCCTGAATCCCTGTGGTAGCTAGTTCCCAAGACAACCCCAGAGACCTCACCCTCTTCATATTCATGCCTTTGTGTGGCACCTTTCCCTTGAACCTGAGCTGGTGCTGTGACTCACCTGTAGCCAATAGCATGGGACAGAAGTGATGCTGTGTGGCTTTTCCAAGGCTACATCAGGAGAAGTCTTACAGCTCTGCTTTGGTCTCGAGGAATGCTCATTCTGGTGAAAGTCAACTGCCATATAACAAATCCAACTCTCCTTAAACCGCCATGTTGGAGGAAGCCCAATTAGCCATGTGGAGCAGCTGAGTGGAGAAAGAGATGCCTGGCTAACCCTCAGCTCTTCCAGCCATCCCACTCCATGTACCAGACATGTGAATGCAGAAGCCATCCTGGATGTCCAGTTCAATGTAGTGCTGGATACTACATTGGTTCTGGTCCCAACCAACATCTAACTAACTGCATGTGAGACCTCAAGTGAAAACTGCCCAGTTGGGCCCAGCCAACCTATAGAACCATGAGAAATAGTAATAAATTGCTGTTTGAAGCCACTAAATGTTGGGGGTGTTTTGTTCCACAGCAATAGGTTAGTGAAACCAATCCCCACATTTACTCTGCAAGGGTTCAAAACTCACAGTTAACTCTCCAACATCCATTTCACTGCTTCCTCACTGTGCAATTTGGGAAATTGACCCCTCATTAGTCTATGCTAGTAGTTATCAAAGTGTGGTCCAGTAGCATCAATGTCACCTCGGAACTTGTCAGAGACTCCAATTAGGGGCTCTTCTCTGGACCAACTGAATCTGAAACTCTGGGGCTAACTTTTCTGTAGTTTAGTAAGTCCATTAGGCAATTCTGGTGCATGCTCAAGTTTGAGAACACTTCTCTATACCAATTGTGGGAATACTGGCCCTTCTTGCTTGTGATTGCCTTAGGAGCCCAGGCCCAAG
>NW_007726767.1:586293-604787 GCF_000696425.1 Galeopterus variegatus
TACCAATTGTGGGAATACTGGCCCTTCTTGCTTGTGATTGCCTTAGGAGCCCAGGCCCAAGCCACCCATCACACAGCATTTCTTTAGTGTCTGTTATTAATTCATGGCTGTGGGAGTGACCCTCTGTCCTGGTGGCAGCCATTCTGATCGTGAAGGGAAGCAGCCTTAAGATGCATGTGGCACTGAAGATGGAAAGCAGAGATGCAGAATGAATGCTGGTGTCAGGGAGGTTCTATCGGCCTGCCCCACCTTTGAATTTCTGGTTATGGGGGTCAAAAAATGTGCTTATTGGATAAACTCTTTTGAGTCAGCTTTTCAGTTACTTGCAGCTGAATGCGTAGTACAAGATACAATGAGCATTATGATCTGTATTTCACATAGCAGAGGTTAGCTAATTTGCACTAGTTCAGACAATTACAAAGCAGAACTAGGATTTGAACCCAGGTCTTGTCAAAACCCACCTTCATAATGAAACTGTAAACGGTGAGATAAGCTCCTTTCCTGAGTGTAAAGCGTTTTGTGTTTAATTTGGGTGGGTTGGGGTTCTGAGAATACAGGAAGGCAATGGGCATTGGACCGAAGGAGGATACTATGGAGTGAAGAAAAGGTCCAGAGAGAGGAGGAAGATGCATAAAAGACACATCACTCCTGAATTCTCTTCAGGGCTGGCTCTATGCTCTGGTATTTTTTCATGTCCTTAAATCAAATGACGTCCTTTCTCCTCTGCTTTTTCCCAAGACAGATTGACATAATATGTTGTTTTGCAAGACCCACGCTGGAAGAGTGGAAAGCCAGTGTTCTCTTGAGGAGCAGGCTGATTGGTCCAAGGCATTCTATAAACTGCATCCACCCACACCATGCTACTCCAAAGACAGTTTATAATCACACAAGGAACAATCTGGAAGATTCCAATTGTCAACGTAGCTAGGATGTAGCAGCAGCAGACCTTGCCTAATAGACACATACTACGACATAAATCCAGGATTTTATAACCTCGGCATCTGTAGGCTCTGTGCCCTCTCAGTGGATGCCAGCATCTGATGGGGGCTGGCTCCTCATCCAGCACACGCGTCTCCACCGCCGCTCTACTTCCACGCACTTCCCCCGTGCTCCCACCTCCTTGGGACCCCTCAGAGGGTCATGTGGCTAATTCTAAACTGTAACCTGAAGCCCGGAGCAGGGGAGTCTGGTGATCCCAGGGTGGCTACAGCTAAAGGACATTCTCGGGGGGAAATGTGAAACAAGGTTTCGGAGATAGAAGGCCCACAGGCAAGGTGGCAGCTGTTCTCGCATTCATGGAAGACCCCAACGCACGTGGCACGTTATTATAGTCTAGGAAGAGGACAGTCCTTCCAGTGATGTTGGTTTATATAAACTAATTTCCTCCTCATAATGACCTGATGAGGCAGGGACTGCTATTACCCCTCCTTTACTGATGTGGAAACTGAGGCACTGAGAAGTCAAGTCATTTGCCCAAGGTCACACAGAATCCAAACCGAGGCGGCCTGGCCCTGGCTCCTCACCATGACACAGCACGTGAATGGGGAGGGACCCAGAGAAGAACGGGGCCGATCCATGCAGCCTCCTGGAGCAAATAAGTTTCAACAAAGAATGCTGGAGATTCAGGGTAATGTTGGGGGCAGATGACAACGGGTTAGATTTTTTTACAAAATGTTCCCCTTTTTGCTAACCTGTGTTACTTTTAGTGACTGTAATGGGCATTCTTCATAGGAAGGCCTCTTCCTTGTGGGGTTAAGTGTGTGATTGTTCCCTGTGTGCTGGGGCCCTGCTTGCCCAGAGTTCCAAGACTGAAGTGCTTTAGAATCAGAGTGGTGGGGCTGGAAAGGACGACAGAATCACTGGTTCACCTGCCTTACTCGACAGACGAGCCAACTAAGCTTCAAAGAGATTCTGTGGTGCCAGACCAGCCCTGCTGCAGTCCTGTCACTTTGCTGTGGGCTTCAGGCTGCTCCGCCACCCTCCCTTCAGCGACCTCCTGGATGTAGAGGCCCAGGAAGACTGGGCCCAGGAAGAGAGGACTGGAAGAGGATGGACATTTCTCAGAGGATGCTGGAAGGTCTAAGGAGACCTTTCCCAATTGCATTCCAAGGTGCATTCAGCTTGCCTGCCTGGGCCTGGGTCAGTCCAGAGTTTGGGGATTGCTAAGGGCTTTTCTCTGGTGTGGGGTGGCCTGAGCTCCCTGGGTGGCTAACCGCTGGCCCTTCCTGCCTAGGGGTGTGACAGCATTTATGGCACCCCCTCCTGGCTTCCTAGCAGAGGCCTCCCTGCGGTCAGCCTCTGAGGCGTGAGCCACCAGCAAGCGCTGCCCCTGCCCAGGAGCCCACAGTGCAGGTGGGGGGACAAACTCACAAAAGATGACTTCAGTTTCTCTGCTTGTGCTGACCAGGAGTAGGCTCTGCCCCTCATAAAACATCTTAAATATAGGGAAGATGACTAGATCATTTCATTTAGTTATCACTGAACCCTAATAAAAAGTAATGTAGGCTTTAACCACAAACAAGCATTGTCTTCCCAGGGATATTAGTCATGTGGATACGGGGCCGGGGAGGAGTCGGTGCATTCAGATCCCAGGCTGGGGCGTCCAGCAACAAGCTGTGGGATCCTTGCCATCAGAGCAAAATTCTCTAAAGAGGTAAAAATAATTAAAAATTTAAAACAGGAAGTCTAGGCAGCCACATCACCTTGAATGCGCCCCCTCTGCCTGATCTCAGAAGCTAAGCAAGGTCGGGTCTGGCTAGAACTTGCATGGAAGACCTCCTGGGCTGTCGGCTTTAAAGAAATACCAGGTGCTGCAGATTAAAAAAAAAAAACAAAGTGCAAAAATCTCTGGCTCCAGTTTTTCATCTGTACATTGAAGGTGTAGAATGGATAGGTGATTTCTGAGCTTCCTTTTTTTTTTTAAAGAAATGTTTTGCCATCTGAGGTTGAACTTTATTTTTTTCTTTTTTGGTCAGCTTTATTGAGATATAATTCAACATGCAATGTACCCATATAAAGTGTGCAATTTAATGGTTTTTAGTATATTCACTGAGTTGTGCAACTAATCCCATAATCGATTTTAGAACAGGTTTATCATCTCAAAAACAAACCTTGAGCTATCAACAGTCACTCTGTTTACCCCCAAACCTTCCAGCCCTAGGCAACCATCTGTCTCTATGGATTTGCCTATTTTGGTGACGTTTTGTGCACACACAGAAACATACACAATGTCACCAGAGTAGGTTTATACATATGCATATATAACTTCACCAGAATAGGCAAGTATACATTAAACTTTTAGCACCCAAGAGATCGGGGTGAAAAGATGGTGTGCCCTGCAAGTGTGCCCATTCTTCCTCCACCCTTTTTGAGATCTGAAATCTAAGAGTAGGAGACATGCGGCTTCTGTGCCTCCATAAAGAACTGAGAGCTGAGGAGAAGGGTTTATACAAATAAAACACAGATTTTGGATGAGGTGTGAATGCTCCCAAGGGCCTGGTCAGGATTTGGGTAGCCTAGCTTTCTGGGAAACTTTTGAAAAGTGTCTGACATTTGTTTTTGTTTTTGTTTTTTTTTTTTCATGAAGAGCTGCATGTGGTTGATTTGGATGTTTAAGAAAGAAATATACTATTCCCAAGGGCCTGGTCAGGATTTGGGTAGCCTAGCTTTCTGGGAAACTTTTGAAAAGTGTCTGACATTTGTTTTTGTTTTTGTTTTTTTTTTTCATGAAGAGCTGCATGTGGTTGATTTGGATGTTTAAGAAAGAAATATACTAGTTAATGATCATGTCACGAAGGAAGGGTATCAAATCAAACAGTAGGAATTATTTATGGCCTAAACTTTGGATGAATATAAGGCCTAAACAGTGGGCTTCATGTCAACATCAACCCCTTTATTCAAAGATCCCCAAATAAAAACAAGAACATTCATAATCAGCCTGGGATCTGTTGATGGGGTACAATACCAGAGAGCTTCTGAGTATTTCCTCTGGTATCTGTGTTCTTCCAATGCCTACTACAGTCTGTACCCAAGCTGTTCAAAGGAGAATGTTCTTTTGCTAGCACACTAGCATTTTTCTTAATAAATTTGTCTGTCTTGGTACTCCGGGGTGGTTGCTAGGGAGCAAACTAGGAAATTTGCTTGTTTGGGTGGTTGTACAAATAGTATTGCTAGTAATTACTAGTAAATGATCCCAGTTATTGCACACAGAACACAGTATTTTCTATGCATGTATGGAGTTTTATCATTTACAAGACATTTTCACATGTTTGACCTCATTCAATCCTTACCAAGTGCAATCAGCCAGGTAAGGTATCTGTTCCTTGGAGTCAGAATGCTTAGCTTTGAATCTGGAGTCACCACCTATTAGCTGGTGCTCTTGGGCAAGTTACTTCAGCTTTCTATGCCTCAGTGTCCTCATCTTAAAATAGAAATCATTATAGTACTTACTTCATAGGATCATGATGAACAGAAAATGAGCGCTGAGGTGCTGTGAAATGGGTGCTTGCATCCCCCCCCAAATTCATATGTTGAAGCCCTAATCCCTGATGTGATGGTATTAGGAGATAATTAGGTCACGAGGGTGGGTCCCTCCTGATGGGATTAGTGCCCTTATGAGAAGAGACATGAGAGCTGGCTTCCATTCTCTCTCTCTCCTGCTGTGTGAAGACACAGCAAGATGACAGTCATCTGTGAATCAGGAAGGGGTCCTCACCAGACACCATGTCTGCCGGTTCCTGGATTGTAGGCTTCCCAGCCTCCAGAACTGTGAGAAATAAATGTTTGTTGTTTAAGCCACCCAAACTATGGTATTCTGTAATAGTAGCCTGAGCTGACTAAGGCTTGGTGAGGTTAAACGTTTATCTTGGATGGACAAGTGGCAAAGTCGGGAGCTAAATTCAGGGCTCCTGACTCATTACATTAGTGGTTGCCAAATTATCTGCCTATGAAAACTGTTGTTTAGCAACCATAACAAAATACTGTGCTGCTAAAATAAAATAATCATGGTTTTATTAATTTGCAGGGAAAAAGTTAATAGGTAGGACTTTCTCAATCTTAGACTTTTTCCCTTAGAATTCTCTTAAATTTGGGGGACTTGCTAGTGCTTGTTTACTAGCACTTGCTGGAGCTCACAGCCAAGCAAAGGCATTCACATAAATGTCACTGGAACAAACTTATATTTCTTAATAACTAGGCTCAATAGCTTTTTTTTTCATAAGCACCTGACCTTGTAACAATTGCAGTTATCACAGCCATATTTTCTGCAGGTAAGTATGCCTGTTCCTAGGTTGGATGAAGGAATTGGATACATGAGTAATCTGCAGCATCCCACAGACAGCATGTTGTCCAGTAGAGAACACAGTGCCTTCTAGGCCAGCACTCTCTGAATAAGCTTGAGGGCCACTGACTGAGTGAATTCTACCAAATGTAGATGTGTTTTTGTACACTTTTCCCATAATCCTGCGAATTTTAGAACAAGTATAGATGATGTGAGTTATTCTTTAGGAGACAGTTAGAAAAGACAGAGCCTGGAAGCTGAGAAGAGAGATGGACTGCAGTTCATGCTTTTGTGCAGTCTAAGGCAGCCGAGGCAAAAGAAACAGTTGTTGGAACTGTACTCTGCTCCTTTTAAGGGAAAGGGAATTGTACCTGGATTGGGCTACCCTTGGGTTAAAACAATATGGCAAAGCCAGGGATATATAACTCTGTATACTGAAAAGAAGTTTTGAGAAATATCCACGTCTACGTGAATTTGTTAATTAACTTTTTTCCCCTTAGGCATTTGAGTTAATCCAGAACTATGGTGGGATTTTAGAAACTAGCCATAAAAAAAAAATAGGAATTGAAGATTTGGTTGGAGAGCCAGTAAAAATATAATGTGGAACAGAAATAAAGTAAAATACCCACAAACCACTGGAAATAAAAGGAACCTTTTGAAGGGTTTCTAGCCACTAAGGGATGGCAATCTAACACTAATTGTATGGTTCTCTTAAGTGTGCAGCCTGTGTCTTATTTTCACGAACATTGTGACCAGCAGTGTTGAATGCCAACCCCACATCCCTTCCCAGCCTCCTTCTTCCTTGCCCACGTCCTAACAGAGAAGGGAGCAAGCTAAACATTCTTTTTTAAAACCTGTCCTTCTGCAGGTGGCTATGGGACCCACTCCTGGTCTGTGAGACATAAGGGGATTTGAGGGAGAGAAACACATGAGAAGGGCCCTCTGCATCTCCCTCCCTTCTTGCTTTGGATGCTGTCATGTGAGGATGCGATGCCTGGAGCTGTGGCAGCCCTCTTGTGATCAGATAATCCCAGCCTGAAGGTGAAAGCTAACACAGAGAGAACGGAGTGATGGAAAGAGAGCTCCACTCCTCAACGGCACCGTCCAGCTGCCAGTCCAGCCCTGAGGATGGCCTACATCTAGAATGAAGTAATAAAAGCCATTAGGTGTAAGTCACTGTTCATTTTACATTACCTGCAGTTGAGAGCATCCAACTAACTGGCACAAATGTAAAAACAAAGATATTCATATTCAATATCTTGATCCTCTGGGCTTCCCTTTCCTCACACAATCTTAAGTGCTGACGTTTTTACAGAAAGCAATTTTTTTTTTCCTTTTTGTCTTTTTTCGTGACCGGTAACGGGATCGCAACCCTCAGTGTCACGCCCGTACTGCGACCAGCAATGGGATCGCAACCCACAGTGTCGTGCCCGCACCGTGCTCAACCAGTGAGCGGACCGGTCTCTATATGGGATCTGAACCCTCGGCGGGAGCACCGCCGCGCTCCCAAGCACCACACTCTACCGAGTGCACCACCGGGCCGGCCCAGAAAGCAATTCTTGAGGTTGGAGAGAGACATCACCTATTATACTGCCCCTCAGAATGCCGTGACGTTCATGCAAACCATAAAATACTATAAAATAAATGTAAAAGTCCTTCTGTGTTAGGAAAAGACACTGACTTCGGGGCTGTATGCGACAGGATGCCATTTAGCAGCTGTGTTTTTCTCCCAGGAGAATGAGTCATGTGGAGCCTGCCGTGGCTGAGTAGGAAAGTATTTTAAAAACTTTTGTTGAAAGACATTAACTGTGGAAATGACATGCTACGTTGGAACTACAAGTGCAGCTTCCTGGAATTAAATATTAAGCTAAGAAGCTTCAGAATCACGATCAACTGATTAGGGTTTACAGAAACATAGAGTAAATGCAAAAAAAAAAAATTAAACTGAAAGAAAAAGTTAAGACCTTACAAAATGCCTATACATTTCAACTACTCATTCCCAAAAGTGTTGGCCTGAAAAGTTATCTGCATATTTGATATGTAAAAGAAGACCCAAATCTCATTGATCTCTATTTAACTTAAGGCTTTGACCCTTGTGGTAGACAGTGGTCCCTACAGCCCCCATCCACCATCCCAGTCCACTATCCCTTGGCTCCATGGCAACAGCCTCCTGTGGAAAGTGCAGAATTAACATGGATACATGATTGGCAGCATGTGGAATGGTGAATCAGCTCTGCTATGTTGTACCAGAGGTTTAGATTCAAGGGAGAAAGAAAGCTGTTTCTAGAAAATGCCTTTCTTTAAAACAATTTTCTTATTTTTAAAGAAATCAAAGATTTAAGACAAAGAAAAGGTTTTTAGTTTGTTCACACACCACCAATGTGAAATGGGGAACTAGAGATGTGTAGGGACTACAGTGTAACCAGAACTTTTGTATAAGCCTCATTATTTCCCCTCAAACAAGATGTTAAAATGTTACACGATCATGCTAGAGAATTCTTTTGAATAATTAAAACTTACTTTATAAGTAAAATAATCATTTTCAAATTTATTTTCTATGTAAATCCAAATTCAGTTATTAGATTTACTTGTAATTAATTCACCAAGGCCATCGTTATACAAATGGATGGAACTAACAGTTGAAACGTAGCATAGGCAGAAGTTGTTCTGGTTTGTCAATATTCAACTTGAATGATCAGAAGTTTATTAGTCACACAGAACAAAATATTTGACAAAAATATTACACCCACTTTATCAGATAATAAAATGTAACTGAATATTTGCTTAATAAAAGAGTTAAGAAATAATTTGGGCTATAATCACAGGAATATAAATTTAAATCTGTAGAAAGATATTTTCCAAATAAAATTCCAATGAAAGCTAAACATCCTCAAACACTTTACATACATAAAGAAGAAATTACTTGTGGTTAACATGTTTTTGCTTTAGTTCCAAAAAAGCCACAGCAAATTCGATAAACTTGTGTTAAAAGTTTTCTAGACATGAATTCTATAGTACAGTCTATTTGCCATTTGTCCAGAATTATATAAACTTAGAACATAGCATGTTAGGGTGGGGAAAGAGAAGTGTTTGCTAATGCTGACATGGTAAATCAACAGGCAGAGAGGCTGGAAAGGAGACTAGAAAATAGGAGAGAAGATTATGTCACTGAGTACAGTCACAAAGGGAAGAAGAGCGTAAAAGTTGAGACAGACGATCCAGGCACATGGAGACATGTCTGCTGTGGCTCGAGAGCTGCTTTTAAAGTGTTCAGAGACAGATTCCAGCAAGACTTCTGGTTTGAGTCAAGCCTTTGTTCTTGAACTTGTGACTTCCCAACTGAGGAGCTTGGCACACTTAAGGGAAAAGATGAATACATTCAGATTTAGTTTTGCTAGATATTAAGCTAGAAAACCAGCTGAGAGAATAAAACCAATACAGAGATCGAAACTAGTGTTCCCAGTAAAGAACAGTACACGCAAACAGGTTTTGCTTATTAATGGAGCAGGAAAGGAGGGAAATTGGAGCTCAGGCTCTTTAAAAAAGACAAAGGACAAGGGAGGGGAGGGAAGAAGGTAGGAATGCAGAGAAACCACCTAAAAATGAAGAGTGATTAGTGCATGAAAAGGAAATACAAAAGTTCTGTCCATTTGATGTTCCGATTTAGGCATCTGACAACATTTCCTCCACCCCTGCAAGGGGGTTAGTATCTGGATCTATCTATGGTTAATTTCGCCATATGCTAGACACAGTTTGCTGCCTAGAAGTTTTGCCAGGCAACTTCGCCCTTCCTAGTGTTAATGCCTAATTTCCTAAGGTGATCTGAATCCTTATAAGCCAGGGTGGCTCAGAAGGTTTTAACACTAATGTCTAGTCCTATAGCATGCCCATACTATCATCCACGGACGTCTGAGCCAACAGTAGGAAGGATACACTTGTATTTTTGCCTCAAATGCTTTTCAAGTAGAACACATTTAATTAAGAGAACACAGACCTGAACCCTCCTAACCTCCAAATATGCATGAAACCCACATCAAAAGGAGAGTTCGTTGTTCCCAAGGCCAAAAAAAGGCTCTTCTGTACTGCAAAGACCCAAATTAAGGGACAGAATGATGCAGTCCACCAACACTAGGAGGAATGACATGTGAAAATACTTTTAGCAGATGCAAGAATGTCACCCCACCACGTTATTTAAAAAATATTTTATCAGGATATAAGGACACTTCACTCTTTTTAACCTGTACAAGGTTAGTGTTTAGTTTGGAACATAATTGCATATGATACTTTTTCTCCTGGGGGGTCCATATTTTGGGGGTGTGACTTGATAAGAGCATGTAGGCTTCATGCCCTTCTACAACCTCTGACCAACTAAAGTTACACCTATATTAAGCAGTTACATTGTAGTCTTAATGGGATGCCATTCCATAGGGCTTCAATACTTAAAACAATTGCTAAATGTGCATGCAGTCTTTTCTGGGGTCTCTTTCTGAAAGGGGAAAAATGTATCGATAAAATAATTATTAAAGTTAAGACAATTTTTGATCTACTTGAAAAAGATTAAAATTTTATTTTACTTTGAAACTGCTGTCACAAATGCAAAAATACTTGATTTTCATATTATATGGTGCTCAAGATATTTGGACCATACAAATTTTTTCTAAAAAGGCAACGACTTATACCTCCCAAAATTGAGAAATGACATCCAAAGGGTGAAACATAACTTTTACCATTGTGGTTGGAACAGTGACAACGGGTAACTTAGTCTACCAATCTGATCAAGAAATCTTTATCTGGTTTCTCCACTGTACAAGATTGTGTGTGTATATGTGGAGGAAGAAAAGGCTCTATCAATTTCATTGTTTGTAAAATGTTTCTTCTTACCCATGTGCCAGGCATTTAAATAAGATGAGAATGTGCTTCTTCAAAATAATTCCATTGTATCAGGATTTATTTATTTTAAATATAAAGTAGGTATGAGAATGTCTTTTAAAAAAAAACAAACAAAAAAATCAATCTAAGCTGGGATGATGCCTGGCACAGCACTCTTCTAATTCTGAAAGCCTACAATCTGAGCTGGTCATAGACAAAGGTGTAGACGTTAATGACAAGTTTCATTTATGAAAAGTGTGTGTGAGAGACATGTAGATATCCTACAGAAGGAAAGCTGAATCTCTCCCTTGTGTGAAAGACAGATGAATCCCAGAAGGAAGTAGAATCTGTTCCACACACAGAAGTAGAGTTCTAGGCTAAGAAACAGCCAAGTTTTCTAGGCAAGTAATGGCACGAGGGGAGGATTACCACAGTTCTCAAACCATGAGAGAAAAGGACAGGGAGGGAGGAAGGGAAATGCAGCATTCGGAGAGATAAAGGAGAGTCCCCATTACAATTACAATGCTTCATTAGGCAACGAGATTTTGTAGCTGGAAGGCACATTAAAAATAACCATAACAATACTTACTAATAGCTGCCACGGAAATCAAAGGCAAGAAACCCTTCCTCTACGCGCAGAAGTACCGTTGTATAATTAACCTACCAGCCAGCTACAGGTGAAACAACTCTTGGGCACAGGGACTAGTTGAGGTTAAGGACTGGGTCATTCCGTAAAGAGGATCTGGTGCTCTTGGTTTAGTTTCAATGATTGTTCAGCACTTATGAAAGCCACTGGGCTGCCCTTTACATGGAGACCCCCAAATCTTCAATGTGACAAAAGACTTAAATTGTAGAGAATCATACAAATATATTTTGTTGGTATGCACCACAGTTTAGCACAAGTTCACTGCTGCCACTGAGCGGAGGCTTCAATGAGTTGTCCAACACCACTCAGTTAAAAAGTCAACTAAACAGAAATGAAAGGAATGGTTGTGCAATTCCTGACTTCTTTCCTCTGGTTATGTGTCCATAATTTGCAGAAATATAAATAATATACATTAAGTCAATATCAGGGTTAAAATTTAAAACAAGAAAAAAAGGGACAACAATGTGGTATTCTCAAGGCAGAACAATAAAAATCTCTTTAAATAGATACTTTATTACATCCACAGGCGATAAAATCCCAGAGCTACTGTTAGGCACGTAAATATAGATCCTGTTTAAAAAAAAAAAAAATGGAGAGTACAATTAGTGCTATTAATAGTTACATGAGGACACATCTTTTTATTAAGAAAACACAGAAACTCATTCACCTATCCACCAAGAAAATAAAAAAAGAAAACCCAGAAACTTAGTGCTGATGTGCCATATTCCACGAAGTGTCTGCTTACTAAAATAGTAAACCCCACACCTAAGTCATCATCTTCAAAGTACAATGCATTCAATATTCAAAAAAAATTTTCAGTAAGTTTAGAATCACAAAGCATATGGATATATATGAGGCAGGGACACATACTTTAATATAAAGAGCAAAATTTCACTGCTAAATACTGCTGTAACTTTAAAATACTTCATTAATTCAAAATGTTAAATTAACTTAAAATAATGGCATTTTTTTTTTTTTTTGGTACATGAATCTTCATTCCCTCTTTTGGCTCAAAAATTGCAAAAGCAAAATAACTCCTTGAAAGGAGTGTCACCAATTGAAGTAGAAAGATCACAGCTCAAACACTTTCCATTGTATCAATAAAATATTCTGTGTTGAATTTCACTAAAATCCCAAATTAGTTTTATTATAGTATCTTATCAAATTTAAGATTCCATCAGTTGTACAGTACACCATTATTTTATTCACTACTGAGAAAGAAAAATGCCAATTAAAGTATGATATTCTATCCACTGGAAATTGTTAACTATGCTCTCCAATTTCAGATATGTCAAAATATGAAAAAAAAAAGTATTAGAACCAGTGAAATGCATATCTTTCACTGACTTATTTTAATATACTTGATTTATTTTCTTTTCAGTTTGCTTTACATACTTAGACATAAAAAAGCTTACCTGCTAAATATTTAATATTATCAAGCTTGTGCGACTCGAGCATGGTTTTGAGGCCAGCAACCTCAGTTTCTATCTTCCTGTCTGTCTGGGTGAGGGCCCGATCTTGCTGGGCATGCTTTTAAAACAAGGAGATTCACAGCATTAGACCACTGCGGTTTCCGTCCCTGTGCTCCCATCCTAGACTTCCTTCCTGACAGTGCTCAGCCACCGGGAAGCCAGGGGTAAGACCATGAAGACGTGGGCTGTATCTCAGTTCTACCGTCCTCATTCTATGCTGCATTAGTCGGGACCCTTAACCTCTCTATGCCTCAGTTCCCTTCTGTCTGAAAAAAGCAAAGAAAGAAACAGCATCGGCCCTGCCTTCACACAGGCTGTTTAGAGAATCAAATGTGATCATCTATGTGAAAAAGCCTTTGTAAACTATAGATTGCTCCGCAAATGACATGGCATTATGAAGCCAGGCTGTTCTCAATAGCAACGAATATGCCTCATCCTTCTAGACGCCGTTAGTGGAAGTTACACAGTAGACTCAAAAATGCTTCCAGGAAATGAATGTAGCCTTAGATACTCTAAAAGCAACAGTGCTTGTCTTCCCACTATTTCTAGTCACATTTTTAGAAGCTTTCTTCTTCCACAATTCACGCACCAAGTGTTTCATTAATATGAGTCTTGGCTACCAAGGGCCAATTTGTGTCCTTTCCCAGATATAATACAGTTAAACTAGATACATAATTAACTCTAAAAGGGCAGTGAGTTTGGCTGATGTTATAAAGAGACTGTATAATGCTTTAATGCATAAAAACACTGGGAATGCTTCACTGAAAATCCTACAGTAAGTAGTTCCCTTTGGTTATCAATTCAGACAAAGAATAAGGAAATAAATGCCTGGATGAGTAGAAAAATATTCCAGAGGGATATTCTGGCATTCCAGAATTCTCTCATGGAAGCCTCTTATAGGTTTCAGAGATCCCAGGTAGTACAGTATGTAAAAGGAGTACCCTCATGCCATAAATTAAACATTCCTTACTGTTCTCCATTCACTGAGATTTAAATTTTCATTAAGGTAATTAAGTATTTTCTTAAGTGCAAAAAATCCTGTGACACCCCACTTTTGAGTATATACCCAAAAGAACTGAAAGCAGGGGCTCCATCAGATACCTGCAAACCCATGTTTACTGCAGCATTATTGACAACAGCCAAAAGGTGGAAGAAACCCAAGTGTCCACTGACAGATGAATAAACAAAATGTGGTATATACATACAATGGAATACTATTCAGCCTTTAAAAACAAAGAAAATCCTGTCATTTGCAACAAAGGACAATAAACCTGCGTATATCTTCCTATAATACATCATCACAAACAACAGAAACCACATACAGGATGAAGCAAAGATGAATAAATGACAAAGAAAAGTCAAAGTCTGATTTCTTACCAGTGCCACTATTTCTGTCCTCAATTCCAGCAGCTTCCTTTCATTCAATGAATACTGAAACAAACATGTAACATGAGTCAGATCCTGATCTACTCCTCTCTCTCCTTCTCTGGTGCCTTTTCCTTTTCTGGTGTCTTAAACATTCTGTTCTCAGTACTTCCTAGAACATGTAATATCAGAAAATCACCTCTAAGATAGAGTAGGCTATCTGCCACTTTCTTTGTATCTGTTATTTGAGGTTTCTTATTTATACTCACTCACTGTTCCAATACTTGGATTCCCTTTTGTCATCTGTCACCTATCTCTCTGTTTTTCTCTTTTCATTTCTTCTCTGTGATGTCTCTAGGTCCCTCCCACTACTAAAACAGAATTCCCTGGGACCAAGTTAGATGGATGCTGAGTCATATGCTTTTTGGCTATGAGAGGGTTGAAAATGGTGAAGAACCAATTCAATTTAGAAATTGTCCCATCATAACTACAATCAAAACAGGTCAGTACTTGAGGCTTGGACAAAAGACAGGAAAGATATAAAGCTGGGGAGAAGACAGCTGCAAGAAATATTCTGGACAAAGACATCGTGTTGTGATAAGACACAACAGGAAATACACTAATCCATCACATGTTGGTTTTAACAATAATAAATAAAAAAACCACTTGGATGTAATCACAATCCAGTGTTACTAAAGGAACTGACTAGTTCTACAGGAATTAAAAACAATACCTTGCCTTTGGCTATTAATGTCAGTGAAAAGACTTAGTGTAGTTTTGTTGACATTAAGATCAAAATCAAACCTATCTCCTTTGCACTGTGCATTAAGATTTAATTGTGCAAATGACAATCTATAAATGAAGAATTTTAAGACCTAAATTAACATTGTTATAGGGGAAAAAGTTAATGCTTTGAATTATCTAGAAATTTCTAGCTACGAAATGTTCCCCTGGGACTACTAGAGGGATTGAGTATAAAAACAGCATTGCTTAGAAACAGAAAAAGAAAAACAAAACAAAACAAAAAACCAAATTAAGGACTAGTCATAAATCCAAAGAACAATGAACATCAGGGTTTCAAACGAGAGTGCTATGCATTGGACCACCACCAGAGGGCAGTATGGAACCGATTTTCTGCACACCTTTAAAGTCCACACTTCACTAACTTAACATTGACTCACCTGCAGGAGATAAGCAAAGCCTAAATCTTGACACTGTCATAATTTTAAAAATACCATCTATGTGGATCCATCTACCCATACCCAGAAATAGTTTATGTGCCATACTTCTTTTGAAACTGGCTGTAAATATCACCAAGGTTAATTTAAGACACTGTCATAATTTTAAAAATACCATCTATGTGGATCCATCTACCCATACCCAAAAATAGTTTATGTGCCATACTTCTTTTGAAACTGGCTGTAAATATCACCAAGGTTAATTTAATTTTTAATTTAGTATTATAACTTTACCAAGAGAATGAGAGGGCCAAGTAACTCATCTTCATCAGTGCGTGCTACGTACACAGTAGCAGCATAATATACTACTGCCCTGTGCTTCAGAGTAATCTAAGTTTAGGATTCTCAAGAACTAATTCTGAGCTTGGCTAGTAAATCACATAAATTCACCGGCTTTAATCCACATTCACATCCTATATTTCCCAGTCTTCTAGATGTATTTCTTCCCAGCTTGGTTAGCTATACGCAGTTAATCACTTTCCCACACCAAGTGAATTGAGAATTTTTCCTAAGTACACAACCCATAAGGAAAAAGGTAACCAAAAGAGTTTCTTTTAGATACTAGTCATATGCTTGTGGTCATTAAATATCTTAGTGACACTAGGTGATTTAATCTTCCTGGTTGAAAGGTGTTATAAGACTAAAAAGATGGGTAAAATGGGCATATAATTATTTTGTATAACGAAGCTCAACTTAACTCTTGAAATCCAGAGGCAGTTCCAAAATACAATTAAGTACGTGTTTGAATTTCAATATTAGCTTCATTTATCATAGCACGTTTTGATTAAAAGCAAATAACAAAAAATGATAAGACACAAGTGTGAGTACTCAGTTTCTGCACGTGTATTCAGTTTTGTGTTAGTGAAAAGTGCTCTATGTGCCCTATTTCTTGTTATGCTGAGAATAAAAAAGGTACCTAACTAACCTTACCAAATCTGAATAAAGTCTGAGCCAGAAGACAGATAAATATCCTGAGAGTTAAAAAATCACTAGAGGTAACTCAACACATATCTTCACTAAAACAAAGAACTTCTTATTGTATTTAAAAGATAATATAGAATATTTTTTTAATCTTGAATTTCAGTGTTAAATTTAATTTTATTTAATATTAATAATTTAATATGATTCAGGTCTGAGATAATCAACTTTTGCAAAATTAGGGCCTGTGGAGATTTAAGTCAGTATTAAATAGATCAAGATTGAATTGAATTTAATGTCTATGTAACATATAATCTAGTATCTCTGAAACAAAAAAGGATTCAAACTCAATTTAACCAAGATTTTAATTTTAAGGTTACTTTTGAAAGCATCAAATTTAAGCCCTAACCTAAAATGTAATTAAAGAAAAAATTGTGTCTAACACAGATAAACAGGTAAATATTTAACAGTACTTGTGGCCTGTATATAAATATAAATTTAACCAAGCATTCTATCCTGAAAAGAAGTTAATCCATAATCTATTTTTAATAAAGGAACATACCAATTCTTTTACTCTGCTCTTTTCTAGATTGAAGTCTAATTTGGTGTCTGTTCGGACTTTGGTCACTTCATCCTAGTAGGAGGGCAAACAACAAAGAGAGAGAGAAATCCAAAGTGAGAAATCCAAACCTTCTGAGACGTCACTGCCATGGCTGCCTCCAGCTGAGGGAGCCAGCCCAGGGAAGGGCAGAGCCAGAGGATGCCAGAGAAAAAGGCTAGGGCCTAATGATCTCAGGGGACTCTGGCCAAGTTGCGTCTGAGGTCAGCCCTGTCTTAGGGCTTCCCAGCTACATACGCAAAAAATCCCCTTCCATGCTTAAGCCAGTCTAGAGTGGGTTACTGTTGTTTTTAACCACAATATTCCCCACATAATCTTGTGGAATTTACAAATAAAGCTGTTCCGTCTTAGGGCTTCCCAGCTACATACGCAAAAAATCCCCTTCCATGCTTAAGCCAGTCTAGAGTGGGTTATTGTTGTTTTTAACCACAATATTCCCCACATAATCTTGTGGAATTTACAAATAAAGCTGTTCCTTAGACAACTTCAGAAATCAAAGATGAACTCAAAGAAGCAAAATATTAGTTTTTGGTTTAAATAAAGGCTTCTCTCTGATACTAATTAAAATCTTTTCTTCTGGAACGTCAATGTACTTTCTACTTAAAAAAAATAAATCAAACAGCTGACATGGCTGTCATTTAAAAATCACATGCAATTCTCTAAAGATGGTCTCTTTTAAGAGAATCTAGGATTCCATGTGGGTACTTTAGAAAAATTTTGATTTAAAAACGACATAATTCCTCCGAGAACACAATTTTCTTAATGAATTTGGTTACAGACATTAGTAATATATTCATTGGCTTTGTTCTTAGCTAAATTTTCCCGTGTGTAATTTGGAGGCATATTATACAAACATTTTACACAGAATTAAGTTTTTTAGAACATATAGTATATTTCTGACATTACATTAACACATTTATATAATTACAAATAAGCCCGCCAATAGGAAAGAGAATCTTACCATTACTTGTTGTTTTAACTGATGTAGTTCAAGTTTTATTTTCTAAAAACACATTAAAAAGAAACAGGTCAAAGATATGTTTAGAAAGGTAGAAGAAAAATATAAAACTTGGTAATTAATAAATATTACAACATGTATTTATGTACAAGCTCTTCCCCCATTCAACATGAACTTGACCACATTTGGAACACAATATTAATTGAATAGTAGTACTACAATGCATGTGTGTGTGTTCTGAAATTAGTTTTATTTATCTTGAAGGTTATGTAAAATTAGTAACACAATTAATTGTTTTTAACATGCACATTTGCCTTCGGTGACCCTGCTTTAACACCTCCTTCAATTTTTCTTTTAACTAATTCTGCCCTCAAATAGCTGATTTCAAGGACAACTTAGAGAGTTTCAAAGTTTATCTTTTTGCTGTAAGGTTTCTTATGAGGCTAAGATCAACTGGCAATAAATGGCCTTTACATAGGACTGAAAATAAAAGGAAGATGCGTAGACAGCACTTATTTAAACGCTGATCCCATACGCCATACCTAAGGAAACAAAAGGGATATTCAGCAGCACATCTCCACAATAACCCCAAACTGGAAACAATTCTAATATGCATCACAATAGAGTGATACGGCATATTCATATAATACACAAATAATGAAAAAATGACCTACTGCTACAAGACACACTGTTGACTCCCCCAAATGAAGTGCTAGGGTAGGCAAAACTCGTCAATGGTGAAACTGGCCAGGAGGGCGATCCCCTCTGTGGGAGGAGTGCCCGGAAGGGGCAAAAGCAGGACTTCCGGGACACTGGTGACATTCTGCTTCTTGATCTGACTGGCGTGTGCACACTGTGAATATTCACCTGGCTGTACGCTTACTTGTACCCTTTTGTGTATGTATATTACATCTCAATGTCTTAACGAATTTTATAAGTGTGAGTGGCACTGTAGTTTTACCTCATTTTCTGCTCTAAGGGCTGAAAATTCACTCTTCTCCAAAATAATCATATCCTTTTTCACATTAGCAATTTGTGACATTACTTGCTGAAGAGTGATCTCCTAGGAAAAGAAAAACAAAACATAAAATGTAGTCTAGTTTAGGAGGTCCACCTCCTTTTTTTTTTTTT
>NW_007726767.1:605318-605776 GCF_000696425.1 Galeopterus variegatus
CATATTGCCTCTACCAGCTATCATCTTAATGAGAAACTAGAAAAATGTGGGTGAGAGAAGAGGTTCAGTTAGGTCACCTTCTATTCCAAAGTGAGAAAAGGAAAAGAATAAAAACACACATCTGGTATTGTTACCAAATGAATCACACTCAGAAGGGTGGTGGTATGGGGGCTTAAGAATATGGTGCTATAATTTTGGCCACATCTCCATTTATTATAGTAAGTTTGAATGAAATAGTTTTCAAGCACACTGAGTTTTCAAGCATAATGATTCTACCACAGTTGACTAAATAGAGCTTCAAATAAGTATTTTTTTATGCCACTGTAACCTTTTGCTCTCAGCTATGGTTAAAATTACTATATACTTTTCGGGCCGGCCCGGTGGCGCACTGGAGAGTGCGCCGCTTGGGAGCGCGGCGGCGCTCCCGCCCAGGGTTCAGATCCCATGTGGAGACCGGT
>NW_007726767.1:606389-609216 GCF_000696425.1 Galeopterus variegatus
AGAAGCAGGGAGAAAGCAGTCCAGTAGGAGAAGGACAAGGAGACTGGAGTCACAGACTGTGTCTGTCACTCAGAACAAGTGCGAAACACCTGAGTCTGCTTCCCACGTAAAGTGAGGAAGGGCTGACTGATGATCTCTAACATCCCTCCCGCCAAAGATCATGTTTTCAGAGAATGTGTAATGACATAGGGAATGCGTGCAATTCAATGCCAAGTGAAAAAAAGCAAGGCTCAAAATTATACGTGCAATTCTTGTTTCTGTAATTTAACAGAGATTCATAGTAATTTTAAATTTCTTCTTTATTCTCTGCATTGTATAAATTTTCTACAGTGGATAATATTTCTTTAATTTTAAAATGTATATTTTATTAAAAAATAACTTACTTAAATAGGAATGCTCAATTATTTTATATCCAGCATAAATCAGATGAATCACTGACTATGTAAAGATAAAGAGTAATCCAGTTGTAAGTTAACTTATTTAATGTTAAAAGACAAAATCGGTCCTTTCATTTTTCCTTCACAATTCACTTCAGTCACTAGTCTGGGGGCCCAAACTGAAAAAAAGAATATTCTTTGACACTCATAAATGGTGGTGAATTGAATTATGCAGATTCAACTCAGCACTGTTACTGTTTTTAATAAGTTTAGATAGTAACTCATACCTCACATTAGAAATTCTAATAAAGTGCTTAAAACTGAGTGCCTGGAAAGTAATTCTTTCTGTTAAGTGCTTCTACCTATAAGAACTTCAGGAGAATCTATTGATTCTTATAATTAATTAATAGTGCATTTGTTTGAATAAAGTTGTAATTAATACAAATTTGTTTGGATGAGATTAAGCATGGGACTATAATTAACAAAAAACAAAGACAGATTTAAAGGAGAATAAAAACACCTCCAAAGACCTACTCTACTTAAAATCCTTTAATTTTTCAACATGTATGTTGTGTACATCTAGTAAAAACATCCAAAAGGTTACCCACCAAAATGTTAACATTGTTTAGCTCTCGAGTATTGGGGCTCAGAGCTCTCTTTTTTTTTCTTTTCTGTCTTCCTAATTTTTTGAAAATAAATGTATTTTGTAAATTTAAAAACTTTATTAAGAAGAGTCCATAGTTAAACATAATTATGTTTGGCAATTATGAGGAAAAGAAAAATAGCAAGATTTATACTGATGATAAAACAATCTCCAAAGCCATATAATTTATAACCATGTGTGGGAGAAGAAAGAAATAAGAAAAAGAAGTTAAAACTGAACACTTACTGAGTTATGAGATACAAATTTAACTTTTTGCAGGAATGAGAGAATAGGGCAAAACCAGGATAGTGAGATCCCAGACACACAGGAAGTTTTGTTAATCAAGAGTCAGCTCTGGGTAAAGTAAGGGCGGAGTATTCCATGAAGAGTCCTTGCTGTCCTCACTGTAAACTGGTTACCTTCCTCACCATTCACCCACGTCAGGTGAGTCATGAGTGGCTGAGATAAGCCCTTCCACTCGTGTACCCTGGTGCGGTCCTCACGTCACTGGTCTGGAAGGATGCAAACATCCATGGGTCAAGATTGAAATCAAGAAAAGTAGGAAGACTTCTGCTTGCCAAGAAGCTTCACATGCCTCCCTTCTCACTTCCACTTTTCTCTTTTAAATTCTGAGCTGAAAGAATTTTTGGTGAAAGACCTACTGTTTCAAGTTTGACAAGAAAAACTGAAAATTATAATGAAGCATTTGGCAGGTTTTCCAAAGTGCACGTGTGTACATTATCTCATTTAATACTCAAAAGGATCTTTAGAATTCTTATTACGCCCTTGCTACTGATGAGCAAATGGAAACTGAGAAGGGAGAAAGGACTTCCTAAACTGGCAACTAGAAACTGTCAGTTGGGCTTCTAACTCCCCACCCCAAACACAGGATTAACTCCATCACTTTGTCAGAGGCACGTAGAGAACATCGACAGAGGGTAGCTTTTCAGATATGAACACGTACTGGATACATAACTATACAATGAAGTAAAAACTTAGATATATTTATTTCAAAGGTGTAATCTAAGTTAATTTGAAATTCTGATTTTGAAAATATATAAGTCACAGTATAGAGAATTATAAGGTGTATTTGTCTGAATATGATTAAGTATGAGAACGTTAGCTACATTTAAGTGCACTTTCAATGAATGCCATACATGCCAGAGCAATCTTTTACATTAACTCGACAGCAATATGGGAGAATGTTAGCCTGAATATTAAAAAGAAAAAACACAGTAAATTGAAATTGTCCATAATTGCTACTTAGCAACATTTCAATCTCATAAAATTTTTAAAAGCACAGAAGATGTACAGAAATAAAACTATCATTTTTGTGCCTAAGCCACAGTTGTCAAAGGAATCATTACTGAGTTTTGTTGACTTGAGTCTAAATTTTTATCAGTGACACTGTACTTCCATGGCGATGTTATAAAACTGTACTTCACTTGGACAAAGATAAAATATGTAAGAGAAGTCTCAACACCTGAGGTCCTAAGGCAGGAGCCGAGGGGCAGCCCCCGCCGCCCAGAAGCAGGCAAGAAACAGAGCAGGCCCAGGGTCCTAGGCAGGAACTGAGGGCAGCACCCCCCACTGGGAAACAAGGATGGAGCACGCCGAAAATACCTCTTCCTCCCCGACACAGCCTCTGCCACAGCCAGCCTCAGTTGCTGCAAAAGCAACACAACACCACAGCAGTAGCCACAGCTACTGTGCAGGTGGCCCGCCAGACGCTCGACTTCAGTGACACAAGGAGGGTCACCAGCAGAGACATGAAAGAGAAGAGAACATCTCTCTCCTCAAAGCCCAA
>NW_007726767.1:609400-615291 GCF_000696425.1 Galeopterus variegatus
CAAGGAGGGTCACCAGCAGAGACATGAAAGAGAAGAGAACATCTCTCTCCTCAAAGCCCAATCCAGCATAACAGAAGAAGCAACTGCTCTACCATGCCTCTGCTTTATTTCTGATTTTAATCATTTCTGTCTTCTCTTTTTTTTCCCTGGTCTAGATAAAGTTTTGCAAATTTTGCTATCTTTTCAAAGAATCAAAAAAAAAAAAAAAAAGACTATTAAGCAGTCTGCAAAGCACCATTGATGTAAATATTACCAAACATTAACTTTATTTAATTCTGCTAGGGTATAATAATCTTTACATATACTATGTAACTTATTAATTATGTAACTATTATTCATTTTCTTCGACAGATTTTGTTATGGGAGACTGAAATCAAGCTCAAAACTCATTTCTCAAAATCAATAAAGAAAAAAAAAAAAGAAAGAAAGGTCTCCATTGTATTGATGAAGCAAAAATGTCCTTAAAAAAAAAAATGAGGGCTTAAAGAACAAAGATTAACCAAGATTACCTGTAGGCTTAAGAGTCAAAGAGAAATATGAGAAATTACAGGAAACCATGAGTGAAGTCATAATTTACAGTGTTTTTCTAAGGCACTGAGTGACCAGAGAGAAGATTACCATTTTCTTCGAATAAACACACTAAGGCATGAGTGTCAAAGTAGAGCTTTCTATTCCCAGAAGAGGTGAAATCTCTTCTTTTGTGTCCCAGCTGCAGGTACCCAGCAGACAGGCTTAGCTCTAGGATGCAAAGGAGAGTAAATAAGTTCAAAACAGACTTAACGGCAAGAAGAAGCAACTCAACACCATGAAAAAATAAGACATAATAATAGATTCATTGAGATATAATTCACATACTGTACAATCTACCCATTTACAGTGTACAATTCAATTGTTTTCAGTTATTTACAGAGTTGTATAACCATCCCCACAACCAACTTTAGAACATTTTCTTCATCCCCAAACAAACTCTGTACCCTTCCAATGCCCCAGTCCTTCCCCACTATCTCCACCCCTACCCAAGGCAACCACTAACCTGTCTCCTGTCTCTATTGTTTGCCTACTCTGGAGATTTTGTATAAATGGAATCATACAATGTATGGTCTTTTATAACTGGCTTCTTTCACTTAGCATGTTTTCAAGGGTCATCCATGTTGTAGCACATGCCAGTACTTTATTTTTTTGTATTGTTGAATAATATTCCACTGTATAGCTATACTGATTTTTGTTTATTCATTTATCACTTGAAGGACACTTGAGTTTTTTCTACTTTCTCGGCTATTATGAATAATTAAGTGGATGCTATATTTTCAACTCCCTTGAGTATATACCTAGGAGTGGAATTGCTGGATTATATTGTAACTCTTATGTTTAATTGTTCCAGAAACTGCCAGACTGTTTTCCAAAATGGCCAGCTATACCATTTTACATTACAGCAGTGTATAAGGGTTCCAATTTCTCCACATCCTTATCAACACTTGTTATTATCTGTTTTTGTCTGTTTGTTTTTAATTATAATCATCCTATTGGGTATAAAATGGTATATCATTGTGGTTGCAATTAGCATTTCCCAGATACTAATGAGGTTCAGCATCTTTTTATGTGTCTATTGGCCATTTGTATATCTTCTTTGGAGAAATGTCTATCCAAGTCTGCTACAGTTTGAAGGTGTCCCCCAAAATTCGTGTGTTAGGAACTTAATCCCCAATACAACCCTGTTGAGAGACGGGAACTCTAAGAGGCTGATTAGGTCATGAGGTCTGCCCTTATGAATGAACTAATGCTGTTATCACAGGAGTGGGTTAGTTATACAAGTGAGTTTGGACCCCTCTTGCTCTCTCAAGTGCTCTCTAGGCCTTCGGCCTTCCACCATGGAATGACCCAGCAGGAAAGCCCTCGCCAGATGCAACACCCTTGCTAGATATGAGCCCCTCAACCTTGGACTTCCCAGCTTCCAATACTGGGAAATAAAGAAAGAAATAAATCTCTTTTCTTTGTAAATTACCCAGTTTGTGGTATTCTGTTATAGCACCACAAAACGGACTAAGATAAAATCTTTTGCCCATTTTTAATTAGGTTGTCTTTTAATTACTGAGCTATAAGAGTTCTTTATATATTCTAGATACAAGTTCCTTATCAGATCATGATTTGAAAATATTTTCTCCTGTTCTGTGAGTTGTCTTTTCACTTTTTTTTTTTTTTTGGGCGGCTGGGCAGTTTAGGGAACTGAACCCTTGACCTTCGTGTTACAAGGCGTCTTTTCACTTTTGGATAATGTCCTTTGATGCACAAAAGTTTAATTTTGATGAAGTCCAATTAGTCTGTTTCTTCTTTCATTGCTTGTGCTTTTGGTATCATATGTAAGAAACCATTGGCTAATCCAAGTATACAAATATTTACACCCATGTTCTCCTCTAACAGTTTTACAGTTTTAGCTCTTACATTTATGTCTTTGATCCATTTTGAGTTAATTTTTGTATATGGTGTAAGGTAATGGGTTCAGCTTCCTTCTTGCACATGTGGATGTCCAGTGTCCCAGCACCATTTCCTCCACTGAATATCTTATCATCCTTGTTGAAAATCAATGAGCTGTAACTGTGATGGTTTATCTCTGGGCTCTCCATTCTATTCCATTGGTCTATGTCTGTCCTTATGCTAGTGCCATGCCTTCCTGATTACCTATACCTCTGCTGTAAGTTCTGACATCGGGAAATGGTTTTACTTTTTTTTTTTTTTTTTTTTTTTTTTTTTTTTTTTGGCGACTAGCTGGTATGGGGGTCCGAACCTGTGACCTTGGTGTTCTGAGCTAACCAGCCAGCCCAGGAAGTGGTTTTTAAACTTTGTTCTTTTTCAAGATTATCTGGCTATTCTGCATACCTTGCATTTCCACATGAATTATAGATTCAGTGTGTCAATTTCTACAAAGAAGCCCCTACGGATTTTGAAAAGAAATGTGTTAAATCTATAGAACAATTTGGGAAGTACTGCCATCTTTATACTAAGTATTTATATCAACGAACATGGATGTCTTTTCACTTATTTAGGTCTTCAATTTCTTCAACATTTTATAATTTTCAGAATGTAAGTTTCATGTTCTTTTGTTAAATTTATTCCTAGGTATTTTATTCTTTTTGATGCTATTGTAAATGGAATTTTTTTCTTAATGTCATTTTTTTTTTTGTGACCGGTAAGGGGATCGTAACCCTTGGCTTGGTGTCACCTGCACTGCGCTCAGCCAGTGAGCGCACCAGCCAGCCCTATATAGGATCCGAACCCGCGGCCTTGGCGCTCCCAGCGCCGCACTCTCCCAAGTGAGCCACAAGGTCGGCCCCTTAATGTCATTTTTGGACTGTTCATTGCTAATGTTCAAATATACACCTGATTTTGTACATTGATCTTATATCCTGCAACCCTGCTAAACTCATTTATAAGTTTTAATAGTTTTTTAGTGGGTTCCTAAGGATTTTGTATGTACAAGGTCATGTCAACTGAGAATAGTGATAGTTTTACTTCTTCCTTTTCAATTGGGGTGCCTTCTATTTCATTATCTTGCCTAACTGCCCTGATTGAACTTCCAGGACAATGGTGAATAGAACAGTGAGAGCAGGCATCCTTTTCTTATTCCTGATCTTAGGGGGAAGGCATCCAGTCTTTCTCCACTAAATATGATGTTAGTTGTGGGTTTTTTATAGATGCCCTTTATCACTGAGGAAGTTCCCCTCTGTTTTTAGTTTACTGAAGTTTTTTTTAATCATAAAGGGGCACTGAATTTTGACAGATGCTCTTTCTGTATCTGTTGAAATGATCATGTGGGTTTTGTCTTTTATTCTATTAACATGGTATATTACATGAATTGATTTTCAGATGTTAAATGAACTTGACATTCCTGGGATGAACCCCACTTGGTCATGGTACATAATACTTTTTATATGTTGCTAGATTTCTTATGATAATATTTTGTTGAAAATTTTCTCATCTTTAATCATAGGAGATATTAGCCTATAGTGTTCTTTTCTTGTGATGTCTTTGCAAAAGCCTATCTCTAAAGAGAGATATTCTAACAATCCTTATATTACCTTTAAATGTTCATGCATTTAACCACAGATCCAACCCATTTTGTAAACTTATTTCAAGGTACCCATATTTGAGGGAGGACAATAGTATATATACAGTTTCCTGGCTTTTTTTTTTTTTTTTTTTTTGGTCTTTTTTGTCTTTTTCCGTGTCTGGCAACGGATCGCAACCCACAGTGTTGCCCCCGTACCGGACTGGGGACCGGCAACGGGATTGCAACCCTCGGTGCTGCTCCCGCACCTCGCTCAGCCAGTGAGCGGGAACCGGTCTGTATGTGGGATCCGAACCCTCGGGCGGGAGCGCCGCCACGCTTCCCAAGCGGCGCACTTATCCAGTGCGCCACCGGGCCGGCCCAGTTTCCTGGCTTTTGGATTTCAGGAACAACTAAAATAGTTAAAAAAAAAAAAAAAAATAGAGGGCTGACCCCATGGCTCATTTGGGAGAGTGCAGGGCTGGGAGTGCAGGGATGGCCGGTGCGCTCACTGGCTGAGTGCGTTGTAGGCGACACCAAGCCAAGGGTTACGATCCCCTTACCGGTCACACACACAAAAAAGGAACAATATTTGGGCTGACAATTTTAACTTTGTCAAGGAAGGACATTTAAACATAACAGCTGCTTACTATTACAATCATACTAAAAAAGACATTTTGACACCAAAAAGAAAAAAAAAAAAGATGGACAATATAAAATAAAAAACCTTCATTTAAATTTAATAAACTTAGCTACATGATAACCTTGCTACATATTTGTCCTTACTTTTCTAATTTTGCAATGAACTGGCACCAGTCTGAGGCCAGGTGTTGCAGAAGAGGGGTAGGAGAGAGGAGTTGTCTACTAACTCAAAGATGAAAGGTTTCCTCAGCAGGCCTCCTGAATGACGGGAAAGATGCTCCAGCTAAACAACTTCCACTCTCAATCCTTCACCCCTAAACACTCTAAAAGAAAATTGCGAGTAAGCAAAAATGAGACACGGACTGGGCCCTACAAATCTGATGCTTTGCTGCAACCTAGAGCAGCTGTTCCCAATCTACTGGCAAATTGGGAAGAGGAGGATAGGTATAGTCATAGTTAGCATCAAAATAAGTGCAAGAGATGTAATAATCTATATTAGTATCGGGCACTGTTTGCAGACTGACAAGATATATAATGCCACGGTGTCTGTGTGTGTGTGTATGTAAGAGAGAGAGAGAGAGGGAGAGAGATGGTAAAAATGGGCCGAAGAACCACTGCCCTGTAGTATAAGTTCCTTGCCCAGGCATTCGAAGCCCTTCCTGCTTTAGCCCATCTTATCCTTTCGGCTTTCCCTCTAGCCACCCAAGCTATTTTACTTCCTGCCCTTGCATGCTTTAAGCTTGGCTTGCTCCTCTTTCCCAATAGTTAAGTTTTAAGCATCCCTTTTTACTCCCCTTCATTTAATTTGACGATTTACTAAGTGCACATTATGTTCCAGGCATGGCACTGCTGCACTTTGTGGTTCTCTCTGCTACCTCCACCCAGGTAAGGAAGCAGCCTTTATTGCTCCCTTCTAGCTCAGTACAGACAGCTCCATCAACTCTTACTACATTATTTCTGTATTTGTATCATCTGGCTATATCTTTTTTTGTGGGGGGGTGATAACTGAACCGTAATGACTTCTAAGATCTAGATTATGAGACTGTCTAGAAAGAAAATTTGAGATCAACTCTTCTCCTGTTCACTTCAGGTCTTCCCTTTCCACATAAATATGCTTACTAAAATTTGGTACCTCCTTTTTCATCATTTATCTCCAGTCCTGGTGCTACTGTCTGCATATGATTTGCCCCATCAAAACTCATGTTGA
>NW_007726767.1:616088-617696 GCF_000696425.1 Galeopterus variegatus
GGGGGGGTGATAACTGAACCGTAATGACTTCTAAGATCTAGATTATGAGACTGTCTAGAAAGAAAATTTGAGATCAACTCTTCTCCTGTTCACTTCAGGTCTTCCCTTTCCACATAAATATGCTTACTAAAATTTGGTACCTCCTTTTTCATCATTTATCTCCAGTCCTGGTGCTACTGTCTGCATATGATTTGCCCCATCAAAACTCATGTTGAAATTTGATTCCCAATGTGGCAGTGTTGGGAGGTGGGGTCTAGGGGGAGGTGCTTGGGTTATGGGCACAGATCCTCCATGGACAGATTAATGCCTTCCCTCAGGGGTGAGTGAGTTCTTGCTCTATTAGTTCCCAAGAGAGCTGGCTGTTAGAAAGAGCCCGGCCCCCACTCCTCCTCTCTCTTGCTTCTTCTCTCATCAAGTGATCTCCTTGCACACAAGGGCTCCCCTTCTGCTTTCAGCCAAGAGTGGAAGCAGCCTGAGGCCCTTGCCAGATGCCCAACTGTGCCTAGAGAATCATGAGCCAAATAAACCTCTTTAATTTACACGTTATCCAGTCTCAGGTGTTCTGTAACGGCAACACACAAAGGGACAAATATACCTTGAACTAAAATTAGCCTCCACAAGAAGAGACCCAGAATGTCTGCTCAACATAGAACAGACCCAGCTTGATAAACAGTGGTGGGTGAAAGAATGAATGAATGAATGCAAGTACCTCTCAAGGGGCCCTCTAAGGCCACTTCACCCATCTTAGTACTCTGCTGGACTGTCCCATGGGTCAGGGAGCTTGAAAACATCTGAGTCTAGAATGGCTTGTGAAGAGTGACAGGGTTATTTTAGTCCCAAATTCCTTGTTTTTAATAACAAGATAATCATTCACTTGATTTAAAACATAACCTCCTCACCTCCACCCACACACATACAGAACAAAACAATCTTCTGACAACTTTCTAAGCAAGAACTAATGCCAATTTGGACACTACAGATTTTTTTCTTTCCCAAAAAACGTTTGGAACCAGAAATAGCAAGCTTATTTTAAAGAAACACTGCTTCTGCAGAGTGGAGAAAAGGGCTGGCCACTTCCCGCATGGCACTCCCACCCCTGCTGGGGGAGGGGAATGCCATCTTGCCTTCTGTTAAAGGGCAACTCCAGAGGACACAGCAATACTCTGAGTTCCTACTAATCATCAGAAAGCAAGTAAACTGAACTACGTTAAAGTATAACATGTAATTCTCTTTTGGGGGACCTTCAGCATATCAAAAGGACATTTAAAACCCATAATTATAAAAGAGGCCCCAACATAGCCTTAGACAGATTAAAAAACCAAGTAAAAACTTCCTCCCTCATAAAATCGTTAATTAAGTAGCCCCACTGAGAACCTTGAGCACCCAATAAACTAGGCTGAAAACACAGGAACAAAATGCTCATTAGCTGACAGTTAAAAGGCATACACGCTTCCTTAACTGCGTCTCTGCTGTTTCCCTGTTTCAGTGCATCCATCTTCATTTTATAAGATGACTGAAAAATGAGACTATTTGACAGTAAAACAACAGTATCACCTTGCTGATAAAAGGCCAGCAAACCTATCAGAAAGAACTTTCTTTTTTTTTTTT
>NW_007726767.1:618514-619733 GCF_000696425.1 Galeopterus variegatus
GTATCACCTTGCTGATAAAAGGCCAGCAAACCTATCAGAAAGAACTTTCTTTTTTTTTTTTTGTTCCATACCCTGAAACATGAAAGGAATACAAATTAGAAGTTACCCAGCTTGTCCAAAAAAGTGTCATAAAAGGCAAACTACAGAAATAAAGACGAACCCATAGACAACTCCTAATTACTACAAGACTGTTGCACAGATTTCCCTGCTCACTTCCCACCTTCTGTATATAAAGCTTCCTTCACTTCGTTGCTCTACTAATCAGTTTCTCACCCAGCCAATGGTATTCTTAATTTTAGATGCAGCCAACATTTACTGGGCATATCTGTTGAGAAAAATATATTTAAAAACCGTGTTTACTGATAACTATTAACGGATATGTACAGACTATCCAAAGTGACATTTTTACCAAGTTCGCTGATTACCCAAAATTATCTTTTTGGTCAACAATTTGCTCTCTAGTAAATTCAGCCTGTTTACTTTCTTAATCTCATGCAAGGCAGTGATCTCCCTCACGGCCATCAAGTATTTAATCAACTGCCACCTTCTCAACGAAACCAATTCCCATTACCCCTACATTTAAGTAATTCACAACAGGAGGCCCACTCTACTTCCCGACACTTAGCCCCTCTATTTTTTCCTACAGCACTTATCACCAATTATGCATATAAAAATTACATATGTATATAAAAATTATATATGTGTACATAAATTACACATACATATATACACACACATATATGTCTATTGCTTCTCCTGTGCTAGAATTAAGCTCCAAAGGGAAAAGATTTTGTGGACTGATATATCCCACACCTAGAAAAGTGCCAGGCACAGGGTAAACTATCGTGTTTCGTGAATGAATTAATGAATCCAGTAGAGTTTGAAATCAAATTGCAAATCAATCCCATTTTTTCCCAGAGCTTCGCTCCTCAAATTCCCACGCCTCCTGCACACCCCCTCACCCGCGTCGCTAACAAAACAGAGGGCGCCTGAAGGCAGGCAGCAGGCTGCAGACCCTAAAAGTGGGGGTGCACCTCCTCCCTGCCCACCTCGCACCGCCCTCACAATTCTGCACCTTACACCTGCTGCCTGGGAGTCGCTGTCATTCGGCTGTCCCCGGCCGACGCAGCCCAGGCGGACCAGCAAGGCGGGCCCAGACCTTCGCCCCCCGCGCCGCCAACCCGCCCGCGGGTGACCTCGGCTGACCCGACCTCCGGGT
>NW_007726767.1:621016-621816 GCF_000696425.1 Galeopterus variegatus
ACGAGCCAGGTCCACCTGGCAAAGCGACGGAGAGGAGTCGGAGGTGCCTGCGGGCGCTCGTGGAACTGGAGTGAGCTGGTTGCTGCCACGACTTGCTCATTCATTACACTGATGTCCTTACAAAGAAATTAATTACTCCGGCGCCAGAGTCTTGGGAGAAGTCTCTGACCACCGGGATTCCCTAGATTTTACTAACTGTCCCCTTCCTCAGTCCCCCAAAATGTGGCTCTGGGGTGCATTTTAAGGAAGTATTAAAAGGGCCGAGGGAACGGTGCTTACATAGTCAAAACATTTCTAGGCTAAACTTTCAGACCTTTGTTTCCGGATTAGACATGAGAATGTCGCAATCAGAGTTTTAAAACGTGGGGTCATGAATGTTAAATGAGACCTACTGATATAATAAAAGGATATGTGAAACGAGCAGTGTTCAGTCCGGTGGACTTTTTGAATGCCTATTGCACCAATCGAGTTACTGGTACCTTGTGTGAACTCGGGAGATGTTGGTTGAATGCGTGAATGAAATACACAAAGCACCGGACTAGGAAATACAAAGACAAATGAGATTGTTCTTGTTCTCAGGTATTGTTTTCCTACGCAGCCATGTGTGGAAGAAGAAGAATGTGTTAAGAGCGATGGGAGAGAGGAGAGTGCATATAGATGTGGAAGATAGGCAAGCGTCCATCAAAATATAAGAATTAGGGGCCGGCCCGGTGGCGCCCGCTTGGGAAGCGCGGCAGCTGCTCCCTTCCGAGGGTTCGGATCCCACATACAGACCGGTTCCCGCTCACTGGCTGAGCGAG
>NW_007726767.1:622428-627838 GCF_000696425.1 Galeopterus variegatus
TATATATAAGAATTAGAAAATAATAAGGTGCAAGTTTCATAAAAGGTTAGTAGGAGTATACATCTGTAGAAATGGTAAGAAAAACAATTTAGTAATATGTATCAAGAGCCTTTTATGATAAATTTTTCTCAAATCACCCAACTCTGAAAATTTAACCTAAGAGAATAATCCAAAACAGTAAAAATCTATTAGGTGGGCCATATGAACATGTCATTTTTATAGGTCAAAACATTAAACGATGGGAATTTAATATGGATCGACCTAATGTATACACAAAGATATTTATCGTATTGTAATTTGTGACTGAAAAAGTGGAAAAAACTGATGTTCAACACTAGAGGAATGGTTAAATAATCTATAGGATAAACTATCTAATGTTAGCTCTTTGTAATTTTTTTGAAATTGAGGTATAATTTGCATACAATAAAATCCACAGATCTCATGTGTTCAATGTGATGACATTTAACAATTGTATACATCACCCAAACAAGATCCAGAACATTTTTATTGCTTGAAAAAGTTCCTTTGCACCCCTTTCTAGTTGTCCAGACAATCTACCAGCCTCTGCCAAGAGGTAAACATTTTCTCATTTCAGTCACCACAGCTTAGTTTTGTTTGTTCTTGAACTAAATATAAATTGAACTCTACAATAAATATTGCCTTGTGTCTAATGTCCTTCTGCTTTGTGTCTGATTTCATTGTAATATCAATAATTACATTAAATGTAAATGGTCTAAACTGGGGGTTGACAGTGTTTTTTAAAAAGCCATATAGTAAATACCTTGGTTTTGTGGACCACCTGCAATCTCGGCTACATATTCTTCTGTTTTGAAAACAGGTGGTGGGCTGGATTTGGCCGGTGGGCGATAGTTGGCAAATTTCTGGTCTCTATCCACTAATTAGAAGACAGTGATTGTCAAAATGGATTAAAAAAAGTAAAAGAAAAAAAAAAAAAAAGAAAGCATGACCAAGCTATATGCTATCTATGAGAAATTCATGTAAAGGATGAGGGAAGGGGGATGCTCCTCCTGAGCACTTCCCCAGAAAGTAAAAGTGTTGATAAAAGTTCCTTCTAGTGTGCACTGAGATGGAAACTTGAGAGAAGTCAAAGAGGTTCTCCCTGCTTTTTCTTTCCTTTTCCCTTATGCGAATATCAGATTTCTGGTAATCTCAGATTTTAAGAAGACAGCCCTGAAGCTGGAAGGAAAGCATGCCTCTGAGTTTTGTCAGGAATCCTTACCGAACCTGATCTCTTCGTGCCATAGCAGAGGCCTTTAGATGCTCATTCTTAGCCTATTTACTCTTATTTTACATATACTGTTAAATATATTAGCTGCTCCACCAGTCTCATCAGATTAGAAACAACAAGTTAGAAGGGAGGAGAAAAGAGAAACTAATGCATAAGGGAAGGTAAGAAAGGTGTGTGATGGTACAATTGCCACTGGGCAATATAATTGTAACTTAGAGGGAAAGATTAAAATGCCAATTTCTCCTGCTTATGTGTTTTATTGTGTACAAATCTTACCTAAAAGAGAAATTTCTCTTCAATTTGTAGATTCCATATTTCTTTTATTTTGTAGATATTTTCCCTATACAGTACTTTTGATAATTTTTCTATCCTTTTGTAGAATTTCTGCTTCAAGAATAATTATCCATATATTGGGTCACTTTTATTTCCATTATCTGTTCTGTTCTTTTTAATGACTTTGTTCTTTTTGGTTTTTATTATCCTGCATTCACTTTGTTCATCTCGTTTTTCCTCTTTGGTAATAACTTAATTGTTTGCTATACCAATTCTGTACCTTACTGATAAGCAGTCCTGCCTCTGATATTTGCAGAGATTAGAGTAAGAGAACAAATGGAGGTCATTGCCTACATATCTAAATTTAGAAGGTATAAATCAAGCTAAGAAATTGTTAAATTAAAAAATGTGTTCTATTCTCCATTGATAAATACACTTTCATACTTGCAACATAGAAAATATGTGTAAAAGCTATGGTTTCTACATGACTGAAATTTGCCAAAATATTAAAGATGATGAATATAAATAATTATAATTGGGCAATCTGGGTGTTCTGGTCATGGGCCAGTAATGTTTAGATGTGTATTAAAATAAAGGCTTCATACATTTTTATCTATTCCATAAAATTAATTTTTTTCCTTCATTTCAGCAAAATCACTAATTATGCTGATAGAATGAAAATTTTCACATCATTTGTTTTCTTCGGATGGGAAAGATCTGGAGGTTTTTAAAAAGTTGAACAAAATTTAAATAATTTACATTAAAAATATAAATTAAAGTAAATGTAAAAATTAAAAAATTTAAATTGTTTTAATGATTTTTGTATTTTCCTTCTCTAACATTGAAATTTCTTTATTAAAAGACAAAATAGGCTGGTTAGCTCAGTTGGTTAAAGTGTGATGCTGATAACACCAAGGTTCAGGGTTAAATCCCTGTACCAGCCAGCTGACAAAAAAAAAAAGAAAAATTATTTAAAGTTGACTTTTTTTATTTAATATTTTAAAAAATTAATCAATCATAGTAAATATTTTATATTGAAAAACTACTTAGTAGTTCAATGCCCACATAGTTACCAATGTAAAGAATTGGAATCATGCTTCCCATATGTTATGTCTCATCTGTGTCTATGTGCACATTTAAGAAAAATACGTAATACGATTTGTTTAATATTGCAAAATGTTCCTCAGATGCCATGCATAACAGCTGTGAACAATGCTTGGTCTACTGGGAAACAGCACTTTGTTAGGCAAGAATCTATTGGATTCATTATTGGATTCATGCTGAGACTAAGTATTTGACAAGTTAATGAATTGGTCTTGTTTCTCTAAATACTTTAGCTCAAATCCTTCTCATTCTCCCCAGCAGTGTCCATTTCTGATGGTGGCAGAGGCACAAAAGCTTTCACAGCACTTGTAATTCTTGAACACATTTGAAGAACCCTTTCCTTGGGGTCTGGGGAGTGTTAAGTACAGGAGCAGAGTTTGGGGTTATGGGTTCCTCTGTGCCAGTGCAGAGCCCTTAGACATGCCCAGGTGTCCTATAATAAATTTGCCTTCTTGGTGTTTGTGAAATCCCCGGTCCTCTAAAGAGCAGGGACTGGTCAGGGGTCTCTGTATGTATGGATATATAAGAAACAGAATTTATTAGTTACAGTCAGTATTCTTTTGATCTTTAATCTGTTTACTTGGAATTGTAGGTTTCTCTTTTCCTGTCATTGCTTTGTACTTCATCTTGTCGTCAGGTTCTTATTTTATAGAACTCACATTTTTATTGAGTTGTTTGATAGAGAAGCCATTGTAGAGAATTTCTTTCTCTTCTTTGAGTTATATTTTCTTCAACACTGGGATCTGTATCTTTTTTTCTTAATATTCTGTTTGTTCCCCTCTCCTCCTTTTAAAAAAATAATACATTTTTATAATACAGACAGTAATTTTTTTTTTTTTAAAGATGAACGGTAAGGGGATCTTAACCCTTGACTTGGTGTTGTCAGCACCACACTCAGCCAGCGAGCTAACCGGCCATCCCTATATGGGATCTGAACCCGGGGTCTTGGTGTTATCAGCACCGCACTCTCCTGAGTGAGCCACGGGCCGGCCGGCCCCAGTATTTTTTTATCTTCTTAAATACTTAATGTAGGCAGCTCTGTTAGGACTTTCAATGTTCTTGGGCGTGAGCGATTTCTCCTTGAATTCTTTCTTATTTTCATGCAAGACCCATTTGTCTTGCTTCTGACCTGCAGCTTGAGGGTGTGGTTCTTGTTCTGTGTTCGCTTTTCTGTCGGCTGAAGCCAGGCATTGGTTGGGGAGAGCTAGCCAGAAGTGCCTACAGCCTTTCTTAGAGAGACTGGGCTCTAATCTTTTTTTGAGGTTTGGTTGAATATCTCGTATCAGACTTTGCTTCACCACGATGGGCTGGACAGGGAGGGGAACGTGATGAAGGAGTAATTGTATTTTCATTGGAAGGACAGATTTCCCTGGAGCGTGTATATTTCTGTTGAGAGAGTCAACGCTGGCTGGCTGCTCAATCCCGCATTTCATCTGTCTTCCCCCACCAACAGCAGAAAAATAAAATTTGTAGTCTTGCGTCAGTAGCCAATATGGTTTGAAATGGAAGAGATTGGACTCAGGGAGACCAAGAGGCAATGCTTATGGTAATGCAGGTGACAAATGAATTAGGTGAAAACATTGTGTATGGAGGGAAAATGATAAACTCTTATCATTTGGAGGGGAAAAATGCCCCAAACCTATGGTGACAGAAGAGACATAGATAACAAAAGATTGGGAATAGATAACATTTATTTAACCTTGGGGACTGAAAGATTGATAATGCTGTCTGCTGCATGCTGAAACTGTATTGATTTTTCCAAATGTGCAGAAAGAGGTGACCTCAGTTTGGGCATCATACAATTCCTTCAAAAGTGACAAAGGAAGCAAATAATACTATATATATTGTATAATCTCAATCAACTATATTTATATATATACGTATTTAAATCTAGAAATATTTAAAATTTTTTGTAACGGGTATTTCTGAAAGGCGATTTATAGATGGATTGAATTTTTTTTCTTTGTACTTTTCCGTATTTTTCAACTTTTCTACGAAACGAACATAGAATAATACAGAAAAGAGTTGGAAAAAAGGGAGAACAAGTTTTATAATAGAGAAAAAGTTGTAAAAAGGGGAGACATCAAAGTTTATAGTACTATATTTTAGGCCGATTGCCATGAAAAATAGTTAAACAGATTTAAAAAAATAAAAAAACCTTGAAGAGGTAAGGTTTAGTGCTATCGAGCACTTCAAATGTGGCAAGTCCAAATTGAGGTGATCTGTAAGTGTAAAATACAAAATGAATTTCAAAGACTTGCAGCAAAAAAAGAATATATTTATAAGTATAAAAGAATATCTCATGCATTTTTAAACACTGGTTACATGTTAAGATGATAATTTTGGACATAAATATTAGCTTAAATAAATTATATTATTAAAACTAATTGTATGTATTTCTTTTTAACTCTTAAAATGTGCCTACCAGAAAACTTAAAATATATAATACATGGCTCGCATTTGTGGATATTTCTATTGAACAGTGCTGGACTAGAATATCATCCAATTTTTAATAAACGAGTGACTTCAAGTGTTCTGCCTTTCCAGCAGCACTCTCTTTTGCAGTATCCAATAAAAAGGCTTTATTGACAATCCTCAGTATTAAGGACATCTCTAGTTTCTCTTCCTGCTCCTCCCAAGGTTCTACTGGCTTTGGTGTATTCGGGAAAAATACAGAAATCAATCCACAGCATAGGTGAGTTCACTACTGGAACCTGTCACCTCATCCTGGGACCTCTATTCATTTTGTTGGTGTCACTAACGGTGGATTTCTTTTTTTTTTTT
>NW_007726767.1:628763-629475 GCF_000696425.1 Galeopterus variegatus
GGAGCGCCGCTGCGCTCCCAAGCGGCGCACTGTAGCAGTGCGCCACCGGGCCGGCCCTAACAGTGGATTTCTGAAACTACTTGGCTTTTCATTCTTTCTCCAAAATAATCTTAACACAAGGCTTTTTTTTTTCCCCCTCTGGTGGCTGGCTGGTAAGGGGATCCGAACCCTTGACCTTGGTGTTATAACACTGAGCTCTAACCAACTGAGTTAACCAGCCAGCAACATTGACAGATGTTTTTGCAGTTTCAGAAGATAATTAAAGCATAAATAGAAGACTAGTTCAGATTATATATCACTCGTTGCTGTCCCTACTTAGACGTTTTCCTGCCATTCTCCACTAGGGGGAATCCTTCACTCCTTCAGGAGGCCCAGCCCTGCTGCGTTGCTGTACCCCCTCCTCCTTTCAGAGTCTAATTCCTTCCTCGTGGCACCAGCTGACCACTCCAAAATTGCTTGAGACTTTATCGTGTAGAGCATTTTGCTAGACCATTTTCCATACAGCTTCTGCCTAGGCCACCTTGCATTTCAAAGTCAGATAGTTCTCTTTGGTGTTTTCCAAAAGGCTCACCTGCTCAAATTTTCACGAGCATTTTAATATAACACCATGGCCTTTGGGTACACTAGTCTTGTTCATGGACCGGTGGCACGTCTCATTATGAGCCAAGCTCAGTTGTATTGACAGTACTCAAGTGCCCAAAAGGCTTTAGGT
>NW_007726767.1:630203-630890 GCF_000696425.1 Galeopterus variegatus
CTCTCCCTCTCCCCCCCCCTCCCTCCTTCCACCATCTCGCAATGTTAGATCCCTGGGTCACTGTCGCCACCACCAGATGGACTTTGGACTTCCCAGCCTAAGAAACTATAAGCAGTAAATTTCATTTTTCTTTATTTATCACCCAGTTCAATGTATTGTGTTATAAGCAACAAAAATGGACTAATACAGTACTCAATAAATAGTATCTGTTTTTGTTATTTATATTNTCTCATTATGAGCCAAGCTCAGTTGTATTGACAGTACTCAAGTGCCCAAAAGGCTTTAGGTGTGGAATGTTGTCTGCCTACCAAAAATTAAGATTGAATGGCTGGCATTATTTGCAGAACAATACAGTGGTTAAAAACATGGACACCCACTCTTACTGGATGACCTGAGGTAAGTTTTCGTCTCTCTCACACTGAATTATCCCATTCTTAAAGGGAACTCTGACATAATAATTCCAGCTGTGTCTTTTAGATGAAGATTAAAATGAGATTATAAATCATCAAAATTTACTGCTGTGCTTGGCCTGTAGTGTGTACTTATAGTGGATTGAATTATGTCCCCCCAAAACTCCCCGAAGCTTGAGTTGTGTCCCCCAAGTTTTACATATTAGGGACTCAGCTCCCACTGTGACTGTTAAGAGGGTGGGAAACCCTATTATGGTAATTGAAAGGTGGGGCCTTG
>NW_007726767.1:632257-634660 GCF_000696425.1 Galeopterus variegatus
AGCAACAAAAATGGACTAATACAGTACTCAATAAATAGTATCTGTTTTTGTTATTTATATTGTATATGAACTCAAGGAATCCTAGGTAATAAGTGATTTATACCTCCATAGGGTGGTGTGTCTTTCAGAAATGCGAAGAACAGAATACTTGACCTTTGGTAGCTCAAATAATGAGGGTTTTATTTAATTTTACAGAACACAATTGGAAGCTGGCAATGTATGCAGTTGTCATTCTCAGGCTTATTGGTTTCATGGTCACAAGATGGCTACTGCACCACTGTGGCATCACAGCCACATCCCAGGCTGCACAAAAAGAGAAAGGTGAAGGGGCCAACGACTTTCTCATACTGAGGATCTGCCTTTTATTTCAGGGGGAAATGGTTTCCCCAGGACTTTCTGCTCATATCTCGTCGTCCAGAAGTGTGTCACACAGCCAGCCCTAGCTGTAAGGAAGGCTCGAAAGTCAAGTGTTTAGCTTCTCTACATCAACAGAAAAAAGCAAGGAAAAAGTAGAGAAATGGGTATTGATCCAACTTATATAATCAAGGAGGTAGTATAATTTGGAGGGCAGAGATGGCCAGCTCCTAAGAAGGTAGCATTATGGCCCCACCCCAGGGACCTAGAAAAACTAACTGCAGCTTACAGGAACATGCATAAGTGTTTTACTTCCAGCCAGGCACCTGGGTGAGGAAAAGGCATTCAGACCCTTTTTACTTTTCACTAACACTAAGTAACTGTCATGTACCTGGGATGACACAGTTGAATAATATTGATGTAGTCATTGTCTGCAGTGGTAGAGGGATATAGGCTTGCCAAACTGTATGATATTACCTCCCTAGAGATATGCAAGTGATGCTATGGGGAAAACACAGAAATGGGAGTATTTGGCTCAGATTGAGAAATCAGGGAAGGCTGCCCAAAGGAGGTGACACTGGAGCTATGTTTTGGAAGTTGACAAAGATTTAGAAAGGTAAACAAGGAGGTGGAAAGATATTACAGGTAGAGAAAAGGTGTGCAAAGGCCCAGAGGTAAGGAGCCCATACAGGAGTTCATTAGGACTGAGCTTAGGGTCTATGCTGGGGCCTAATGAGAAACAAGACTAGAGAGAAAGGCAGGGGCAGGCTCAAGAGAGCCTTGCGTGCCGAACTAAGAAGTTCATATGGAGCCATTGCGGGAGGTCAAGGCAGAGAGTAATATGATTAACATACATTTAAAAATGCTTTAGCAGGGAACGTAGAGGATAGAGTAGGGGAATGGAGGCTGAGATCAGAGGCAGAATAATCAGAAGGTAATTAGAAGAATAGGGAGAAACCGTGAGAGTCTGAACCAATGTGGTGTTGGAGGTCATCAGGAGGAGATTTGGGAGATGGGGAGGAGGTGAAAACAATAGGACTTGAAAACTGATTGTATCTATGTGTTAAAGAGAATTCTGGGAAGACCCCATGTTTCTGGCTTGGGCAGCTCGGTGATGGGGAGCCTCATGATGATAAAAGAAGTAATCAGGAGGAGCAAGGTGATTTTTCAGGAAAGGTGGATGGGTTTGGCTTTGGATGAGTTGAGTTTGAGGTGCTTGCAGAACACTTGCATGACTGTGTCTGGTGGGCATTTTGGAGACACGGGTCAGGAGAGTGTCTGGACAGGAGACACTGGTTGATCATCTGGGAACAGATGATGGCTGAAGTCTCTGAAGTGGGTGTGCACACCACACATGTATCTGAGCCACCACAGTCCCAAGGCCACCTTTTTGAGGCATCTCTTATCAAGGAAAAAAATTTAAAGTGAGTGTATTAATTATGTCCCAATAAAACAATCACAAAGTCAGCCTGTATAAACTGTAAAAATCAATTTTTTAAAAATTTACATTTATAATCATAGTTATCACAAACTTAAAGTCACTCGATATGGAAGGCAGCCTCCAAGCTGGCTGTCAATACTATTCCTCTTGCTGTTCATTCTTTGTGTAGTACTTTCTCACGTTCTAAGAGGGCTGGCTTATGTGACTAACAGAATATGGCAGAAGTGATGGTATGTTGCTTGGATCATTTATTCTGGGGAAGGCCAACTGCCACGTTGTAAGCAGCCTCACAGAAAGGCCCCAATAGTGAGGAACTGAGGCCTCCTGCCAACAGCCCAACATGTGTGCGTCATTTTGAAAGCAGATCATCCAGCCCTAGTCAAGCCTTCAGATGACTGCAGCCCTGGCCAATATCTGACTGCAACCTGGGGAGAGACCCTGAGCCAGAACCACCCAGATAATATAATCCCTGATTCCTGCCACTCAAACACTATGTGAGATATTTAATATTTATTGTTTTAAGCCACTAAATTTTGGGATAATTCATTTTACAACTATAGATAATTAATAAAATAGGAAATAGTTTGTATAAAATAATTATATGTCTT
>NW_007726767.1:635681-637201 GCF_000696425.1 Galeopterus variegatus
GTGGGATCCGAACCCTTGGCGGGAGCGCTGCTGCGCTTCCCAAGCGGCGCACTGTAGCAGTTTTTATGGAAATGAAATTCATTATGACTATTTCAATGATTACTTGCTTTAATATTTTATTTTCTATGGAAATAATCCTAGACTTCACAACTGTATATTTGACATTGTAGACTTTAAGTAGGTTTTAATTAAATTTTAACTTTGAGAAGCTATATTCTCTAGCGGGGAGAAATAATTTAATAGCTCAGTGTCTTATATTAGAATTTATAACATTTTAAAGTAATATATAGTAACAAGCTGCTGAATTTTAATACTGGTTAAAATTTTGTATTTATGACAATTTCATAACTAAAATAAATGATTCCATAAAATAATTAGCCTATCACTACTTACTAATTTCTAATTTATTTCCATATAATAGTTACTTCTGTGAATTATTCATGGTAAATAAATAATTACTGGCTAATCCATCATGATTATGGATTTAAAATGTGAACTCAGCAATGTCATTCTGATACAATATAATGACCAATGATATGAATTAGAATATAAAATACCAAATGTAACCAGTATACTAATATCAAGAATGGATGTTATTAATTTTAAGATAATAACTGATTATCCCATCACTCATGAAAGGAGAAACTCATTTAGAAACTCAGGTTATTTTAGATACTGCTAGATCAACAAGGTCTTGCTCCTTAATAAGTAAAAGTGGCATTGTTTATATATACCCTGTTAGAACAAGATACTTTACTTTCATTTGCCAGAAAATTTTTAAACTGAATGTACAAAGCCCCATATTTGGAGGAAAAAGTGCACACACACACACACACACAAAATCAAAGGAATAAGGATGTCTCTGATGTGAACAGTGTGTGGTGATCTCAAGAAGTACACAATCTAAATGCAGGCACATGGTGGCCCTGAGTGTGCAGACTGAGGAAAGGTGGAAGACCAGGACCCACTGCCTTTTAATCTGAGGGACCAATGGGACATTGCCAGAGTCCTCCTGAGTTGGAGATGTGAGCATAACTCTGGGGGTTATTTTCCTTCCCTCCCTAAGCCAAAGTTAGAAAAACCTGTGAGGCTTGCTTTAACCAGACTCTTTAAAGGGACGACTTGACTGGCTACAGTAAAAGAACACTGTAGTGTAGACGTCTGTGAGACTCTGGGTGCACCTAATAAGAAACAGTGCTTTGAGGAGCCCAGTGGAACATTTTGGGGGCAACTGGCTTCATGTCATCTGCAGGACTTGCAGCAGGCTTGCAGAAGTACCATGTACTGGCCCAGCCTATGGGGAACAGCAAGGAAGGGTGCTAGTGGTTAAGGCAAGGTGCACACTGATCTCAACCACTGGGAGGCGCTTGCATAGGTAGGCAAGAGCATCTCCTGGGGCCCTGATATGGCCCTGCCAAATGAGTAATTTAGGAAAGCAGCTTCTGGGGATGAGTTGGATGGTGAGGAGGAGAAGGAGTTCTTCTGATGTACAAAGGATAGGCCTTCCCCTCTCCTTTTTG
>NW_007726767.1:639376-642675 GCF_000696425.1 Galeopterus variegatus
GTTTTAACTCTAATTTTATTGCCAGGCATTATGACAAATACTTTTATTATACCGCTCCTTAACTCTTTGTACATCACCTCCCACCTTTATATAGATGATCAAACTGAGACTCAAAAAGTTTAAATGGTTAAGAAGTCAGAAAACTTGGAAGTGATGGAACCAGGATTCTAGCCCAAGTTTCCTGACTCTAAGACTTTTCCCATTATACTACATTGCATATAAAACCCTGAAATTTTCTAAAATTAGAAAAAAGTTTTAATAAGTTGTATCAACTTATTTATTTACTTATTGCTGGTAGTTGGGAACTTGTGTATTTGGCTTGTGAGGACACAATGCCTTTCTTTTTGAGTGAATGAGCATGTGGGACCTCATACTCATTCCATGAGTTCTTAGTTATTCCAGGGTTCCTAGAAACTTCTAAGTACCCTCTTTTCTTAGAGAACATATAAACCCACACAGTGTCCCTAGAGCTGACTAAGAATTAACTCATATGGTTGCTGTGGATAATGGGCATAACTCATTTCTTATTATGCCATTAGTGCCATTTTGCTATATTGTTTCAAAGACCATGTATTGTGAAAATGAGTAGTCATTGCACTCCTACAGCTACATGTTACCTGCCTCACAATGACCTGAGACATGTGCAATAAGTCATCTCATCCATTACCAGGCCCAGGAGGGACCCAGCACAGCTGGCTTGCCAGGGCACACCTTACCCACACTCCCACCTCCTTCTCACCTTGACTCATCAACTCCTCTACTACTGGGCTGGGCTCAAAACAAGGAAGCTGTTCCCTGTTTGTCTACCCAGTACTGTCCTTTTTACTGCTACTTTCTCCAGGTAAGAATAAAGGTATCTGCCAGGTATAAAGGTGACTGTGTAGTGGGATAGATGTGGCTTCAGAAGAATGACATCTAGAACCTTGCTGATTGCAGCATTTTGGTCTATGGGGAGCTTGGCCAGGCCTTATATAACCTGCTGGGTCTACACATGTGCAGGAACAAAGCATGCCTAAATTGCTAACCTTTGAAAGCCCTGCTTGCTAGGCTGGCCCCTGGCTGGTATGTGGGAACTTAGGTTTTGGGAGGGTTTCCAACATTAACTGATAAGAGTGGACCCATGTGCCTGAGCTGTTTGTACATACAATATGATTTATGCTGAACACCTGCTTTCCTTCTGAAGGTCTGGAAGTTTGGTATGTGCCAAGCAGAGGCTACCTACATGACTGGCCCCCAATAAAAGCCCTGAGTAGAATAATGAGCTATCTTGGTGGGCAACACTTCATGTCTCTGGTCACAACTCATTGCTGGGGGAATTTAGCATATCCTGTGGGATTCTAATGGGAGAGGATTCTTGAAGCTTGCACCTGGTTTTCCTGAGACTTCTCCCCATGCACCTTTTCCCTTTGTTGATTGTGCTTGGAATCATTTTGGTCTAATAAATCATGGCCATGAGAACATCTGTATGGTGAGTCCTGTGAGTCCTCCTAGTGAATTACTAAAACTGAGTGTGGTCTTGGGACACACAGGGTGATAAAAACTCATCAACATATTGTAACATCTACCATACATGCAATGATTTAACATTCCTCTTTCCCATAGAATGCAAGCTCCATGAAGTCAGGGGCTATGTCCTATGTCATCACTATTTTTAGCACCCGATATAATTCCTACCACATAAATAATGACTAACTACCCTTTCTGAAGAATTGACTAACTAAACAGGGTGAGAGGAGCAGGTTCTTAGTAGATAAACTGTGAGACACTGGATGCTATGGATTTGAGCTCCAATTTGACTTCATTTTAGATCATGTAGATAAGTGACCCAGATTGCAGGAAAATATTTTAGGCTAAATCCAATATCATACATTGTGCAGATATCCCTGGCATAAACCTAGCTCATTTCCACATTATTGAAATTCCGGGTATTTTCATTCATCTATATTTCCCACTTGTACTGAGTTGAATAGTATCTTCCCCAAATTCGTATCTTCCTGGAGCTTCAGAATGTGATTTTATTTTGAAATAGGGTCATTGCAAATATAATTAGTTAAGATGAGATCAAATTGGATTAGGGTGGGCCCAATCAAATGATTGGTGCCTTTATAAGAAAAGACAAACAGAGGTGCAGGCGGGCACAGGGAGAAGACAACGTGAAGATGGAATCAGAGATTGGAGAGACCATCTACAAGCCAAGGAACACCAGGGATTGCCAGCAACCACGAGAAGCTAGGAGAGAGGCATGGAACAGATTCTCTCCCTAAGCCTCTGGAAGGAACCAACACTGCCGAAATCCCGATTTCAGACTTCTGGCCTCCAGAGCTGCGAGAAAATCAATTTCTGTGGTTTTAAGCCACTCAGTTTGTGGTACATTACTTCGTTATGGCACCCTTAGCAAACTCATACATCCCTTAAATTCTGAACTTTTTATATAAAGAAGATACTTAATTTTTTCTTAAACTTCTAGGAAACGGGAATTAATCCCAGTGGTGCAACTTTTACATTTTATCTGTATATTTTTACACAATATTTTTATCTGTAAAGAGAGGCCCTTATTCTTGCATACAAATTCTTATCTCTAAATGAACATGTCTCGATAGTTTTCTTCTGCCAGCTTTGGAGGTAAAAAGAAATTACTATACCAAAACCAATTATCTCATATGAATATATCTGTATGGCTACTTAAAACTTAAACATTCCTTGTTTGTATTCTCCTTTAGAAGAAATGGCATGATACAAATCCAATATGTATATATTCACCAAAGTTCAATATAAATACTTTCTGTGAAGCCATTTGTCAAGGGTAGGAGAAGAATCCCATAAATTCTATAGCAATAAATGGATCAAAATAGTTTCAATCTGCTAAAAATACTCAGGGGCACCTGACCAGTGGTGGGAGAGGGGAGGAGGAAATAAAAGCATATTTACTTTCATCCATTAACAAAGAAAAGTTTACTCAAGTTACTTGGTTAACCAACAAAATTGATCAATCAACTATTTATTAAGTGCTTACTCTGTGCTTATGACAAGATAATGATCATCTTTACTGTCATTGTGGGCACTCAAGCGGAGGGGGAGGGGGAAGGCACTCCCTGGCAATATGGCGCCCTTCCGGGTTCTTCTCCGCAGTAAAAGCCCGCCAGCGCCTAACCTCAACCAGTCACAGGTGAAGGCTCACCCCCTGCCCAGCCCTGTCCAATCAGATATTACCCCATCCACCCCCTATCCAAACCCGGAAGCAGCTCCCTATAAATATACGCGCAGTCCTTGAATAAAGTGGAACTTCTCTGGTGAACTGT
>NW_007726768.1:0-1606 GCF_000696425.1 Galeopterus variegatus
ATGAACTCTGGGAATGTATCTGTATTGGTGACGTTTCATTCTTAAATTGAGCAGTGACTTAGCATTGAATTATTCTCTATATGTAATTCCATTATATTGTTAAAAAGAAAAAGAGAAACTGTAAGCTCTTAGTGCACACTCCCACCTCACGTAGGTGATACACAGCAGGACCAGGATCAGAAGCCACGTCCCCCGCCCCTTCTCCTCCCGGTGGTCCAGGCTGCCTCCTGTGCTCAGGGAGTCTTTTTTGTTCTCTTCCGCTGCAGATGAAAACTGCAAGGACAAGTACTACAACTGCAACGTGGTGGTCCAAGCGCGGCTCTGTGTCTACAACTACTACAAGACTGCCTGCTGTGCCTCTTGCACCCGTGTTGCCAACAGACACGGGGGCTTCCTGGGGAGCAGATAACACCCCTGCACCCCATCAGCAGGGCAGCATGACCTGCCCTCCCAGGAGCTCTAAGCAGTGTGCCTGGCTGGCTGCTGTTCCTTCAGGGGCTCCCGGCCCAGGGCACTGCCAGCCAACTTAGTCACCACCCCTGCCTTCGGTAAAGTGTGCCTCATGGTACCCTGGAGCTTTGTACACAGGATGCTCGAAAGCCACGGTTGGTCCTTTAAGCATCGCCATGTACTGATGATCCCTTCCTTGGGACTTGGCACCTCCTAATGGTGCTCTCTGAAAACCACACAGTTGGAAGCACATACAGCTCTCAGCCCACCTCCCATCCTGGCACTTTCCAAGTTAGCAAATGGGCCACTGCCTAAGAGCTGCCTTGTCCTTGGTGCTACTGGCCTTTCCAAAATGAGCGCCCAATCCCAGAGCCTCACTAAGCCCTGCTGAGATGTGTGCCTCCCTCTGTTACCTCAGCCCAGCTGTGCCTAATTTCATTCTCAAAGACATTAGACTGTTTTCCTGCCTATGACACAGGTATCTCACCTTAATATAGTGCCTTATTGTTTCGCAGGTGTACTCACAGATATTAGCTCATTAGCATCTCACCACATCCCAGAATGGGATGCAGGAGATGAATAATTATCCTCATTTTGCTGAGAAGGAAACTGAGGCTCAACTCAGATAATTGACCTGTCAGGTTATATTCACCCGTTCACAGTCAGAGCTGAGTCCCTACCCCAAATGTCTTACCACAAAACCCTCTTGCTGTGGCACCTCTATCAATAACCAGCCTGGGGCCTGATCAGAAGCCTTAGGTCTGAAGGATGTAGTTTCATTTGTGATGAAGAGGCTGAGAAGTTTCTCAGAATGCAAACAAAGCCCAGACCTTTGAAATCTTTTCTCCAGCCAAGGTCAAGTCTTTATCCCCAGCACTCCACTGGTTCAGACGTTTCTTCCTATTTTCCCTTCCCCACAAAGTTACAGATCCTAGTTGCAGGACTCTCTGTAGGGTTTGTTAAACTCCATCCTTAGGAGAACTGTCCCATGAGACAAGAAGGCCACTGAAGGACCAAAGTGGTACCTGAAATTCTGATTCCATTCCAAGCGATATGTTCCTCCTGTATATCATACGCCAGGGTTCCTGTGGCCATGGAGCCTTTCCTGTGGCACAGCAGACTTCCCCAGCTCACAGCTCTGTGCTCTGGGCTCTGG
>NW_007726768.1:2747-22614 GCF_000696425.1 Galeopterus variegatus
CCTTGGCCTTGGTGTTATATATGCTCTAACTAACTGAGCTATCCGGCCAGCACCTCCCCCCCATCTCTTGATTGTTGCTTAACTCCTACAGATGAGCAGCCTGGCAGAGGCCCAGACTCCATGCTGTCCAAGCAAGAAGAGACCAGAGAAGCCCGGCATATTGGCAGTTTCTGGACAATGCCCGCTCTTTCCCTCTTACTACTTGCTTTGCTTCTGGTCACAAGGGAGTTTTGCCTTAATGCAGCTGCCCTTAGATCTTGCTGGACAAGCCAATCATTTGCAGGATTACTTGGAAGAGGTTTTCTTTACATTCTGTGTAGGGCAGGATCAACGGGCAGAAGAGACAAAGGCTGACTTTAGCCCAAGCTGAGGGAAAATGTTCTAGCTACTAAAGCCACCCAGTAGAGGCATGGGCCACCATATACCAGGGAGCTGTGTGTCATTACAGAGAATTCTCTACTATCAAGTGGGAAGTGAACATTCTGGTCCTTCCAACTCAGGAATTCCCATGACTGGACTGGGTCAATGATGGCTTTGTCTCTTTGAAGTCTAACAGTGACTTGTGGCTCCCAAATGTCACCTAACAATTCTGTAAAAGAACAATGATCTGCCCATGAGAATAACCACCCTGCCAATTGTGCTGGAGCAACTGGATCAACCCCAGGTCTCCAGGGAGGGAAACTACCTAAACTAGGGGTCTTTTTCTCCTTCCAACAAACAGTTGAGCTGTTCTTGGAGTTTGTTCGTCTTTGGAAGGTTATAAGTTACTAGAACAGGGGTTTATCAATTTACTTGTCTTAGAGATCCAATTTTTACTAATTTCCTAGTTTCTTATTTCTGTATCTAAATGCCTGTCTGCCCAGCACAACACGCAGAATCAGGGCTTTGGGTATTTCCAGTGATGACTCTCCTGGGGAGGGGGTCTAAGGAAAGCTCTCCTAGGATGGCTCCCTGTCCCCTTCCTCAGCACCCCTATGTCACCTTCTCCTTCCCAGGATCTGCCATCTCCTTCTCAGTCCTCTCCATGTTCCCTTAACTGGCCCTCAAGTGGAACTGAAATTTACATTTTTATACTGTTTTTTTCCTTATGTACTGGATTTCCTCATTCTCTGCTCTGAAATTTAAAATCAGGTAATTGTAGGGCTGTTATATTATTTTGTCACAAAGATCAACCAAGCTCCAAACAAAAAAATAGTTTGCTTTTTTTCTTTTACTTATGGAAAGGGACATTGCGCCTCCTGTGCACTAGGCAAAGGCCGTTTGTTACAGTCAAGTCTTCCCAGCCTCATGCTGACTTGCAGCTCTCGCCATAGAAAAGAAAACCACCACCTCGTAAACCCAACCCCCAGAGGGAGTCTGTTCTGTTCAGTAAAGGCCTGCTCAGCACCTGCTGCATGCAAGCTGGTAGGGACCCCAAGATGAGCAAGGTCGGTCCCCACCCTCAGGATGCTACAGTATGACAGGAGCTCTCAAAACTGTCCCCTTCTGTGTCTTTGTCTTACTGTTCTAGTCCAGGGTTCTTTGGGTTTTGTTTCCATTTCCTTGAGTATGTATCATCTACTTCTTAAAGCGTTTAGCAACCAACACTTTTTCTTATAAGAAAGGTGGCCTTACAAAGGAATGAAAAATGGGAGACACTAGCTCAATTTATTTTCATCATGTTGTGTGACAGAGAAAGAAATCCAGATATTACTAGGACCTTTCTAAACCAGTGTCTTTTTAAAAAGTTATTAATATAGCCATTTTAGAGTTGGAAAATTAATTTTCTAATGTGGAAGAAGACACAAATATAAGTGGTTAAAAAAAGAAACATGACTTGCCTCAAAACAGTGAATTATCTGTATCAGCCTGGCAGGTGGAGGCCGACGTTTGATCCTTGCCATATACAACATGTTCAATATGGCTTGGATGGAAAAATAGATGCCTTATTGGTAAATTTGTGGATGACATGAAGTTGAAGAGCTAATAGCTGAAGTGACAGTTCTGGATCCAAAAAAGATCAGGGAGATTAGAATAAAACCTGGACTTTAAAAATTTACTAGGAAGCAACATAAAGTCCTACCTTTGGATTAAAAAAAAATCTGTACACATACAAGGTGGGGCAGATGTAAGAATATCAGTTGACTAAGCTTAATGCAAGTCAAAGTGGGATGGAATCACCAAAAAAAAAAAAAAACCCCACAGGATATTTAGGCTGCATATGGAGAAGAGATAGAAGAGAGTAGTACCACATTTTGTTTGTGATTCTTCACTGTAAGAAGAAAATGGGTCGTGCATAGCATCCAGATGAGAACGCCCAGTCCTGATGAAGGGTGCAGACTTGAGACGCAGCAGAAAGGACTTCATGAGAACGCTCAGTCTGGAGAAGAGGCTCCGGCACGGTGGGAGCTATCCCAGGACCAGGATGCAAAAGCTACAGGGAGGCAGAGTTTAGCTCTTGCACAAGAACTTTCTACAGGTTGGAGCCTTCCAAAGGTAGAGGGACTCTGTGGTGGGTGGTGACTGAGCTATCACAGAGGTGTCAGCAGAGGCTGAGTGGCCGTTTGTCGGGGATACTGGAGACGGGATTCAGACAAACATCTGGCTGGGCAACATGACGCGTAAGGTTCTTTCCAAGTCTGGGATTTGGTGATTCTGGAAGTAGGAGGGCTCTAAGCGATGCGTCTGGTCTGGAGTGGCAAGTACGCGGCACACAGAGAGCTCCCATGTCTCTCTTGTGCCTCCATGTCAGCCATCTCAGACCCACTGTTTTACCCCTTCCTTGAGCTGAACGTGGCCTCTCATCTCAGACAACCACTAGCAACGTGGGCAGCACTGCCCTGGCTGGGGTGTCAGGAGGGCCAGCCGCCTGCCCAGGGTCACACGCCGTGACGGAGCAGGCCGTGACTGGCCTGCCACCCTTCAAATCCCATCTTGCTCTCAGCTTATCTCGCTTTCCTGCACATTTGCTGGGACAAAGTAATTTACTCCACCCTGAACCCGCCCCACCCTTCCTAGTTCTATTTGGCAGGTGGCAGCGGGAGACTTCCATTGTGCTGAGGGAGAGTGACCGTGACAGGGGAACCTAACAGCCAGCTTCCCCAGCATTGTCCAGATAACGAGCCCTTTGCCTGCGTGAGAGGGAAGCCACTCTATTAGGAACACAAACTCCCACCTGCCTTGACCCCAGCTCCCCACTGTTCAATTTGACAGAAGAATATACTTTGTTATAACTTATTATTTTGTTTTTTGTAAATACAAGATGTTTATAGGAAATATGTATTCTGGACTCTATCTGCAGAATGAGTTATGACACCAAAATAGTTCTATTATTTAGAATATGTTAATTTTAAAGGGATCTAATAGGTATTTATTTACATATGTGATCCACATTTGTATAAAATCATCTGATCATACTAACCCAGCTTTCTGGAATGTTGCTACACAATAATGTCTTATTCTGAGTCCATAGTTAAAATGGTTTAGGATACTGATTAGCCCAACTCCTTGGGGTTTAAGATCAAATATAAGTTACTCTGCCCTCACCCCTGGTATTGTACCTGAACCTATCGCCACCTTTCCGTCTTAACCTGTCTTCTCATCCCCAAACATTTGGAGAAGGAAATCTGAGGGTCTTTTTTGTCCCTTCTTGTGGTCTTGCCTCCTTTGGTAGAATGGCAGCCAGTGTTAGTTGCTCGGGAGGTCACAGCTGTGGATGAGGCAGGGTCACTGGTGGCCTCAGGGAGATGCTTAGAGGGATGTGGCGGCTCTGATGACACCTCCACGGTCCCTGCTGGGGGACTGCTAAGGCCAGAGCGTCTGTATAGCCAGGCGCAAGGAACCCACAAAATACTCCATCGACTCCACGTCACCTTTGCAGTGTCAGATTATTATGTAAGGAGGTGGAGGGTGGAGGTGAATTACGTGAGTAAATACAGTGTTTTCAGCAAAAATGATGACTATTTTTGTGTATGACTAATTTATTTTTATTATTGTAAAAATGCAATAAACTGGTTAAAAGCTCAGCTTTGTTTACGTGGTTGTGCTTTCTCTGGCCTTATTCATGTTCTACTCACGTTACTTCAAAGAGCCCCCTTTAAAAGGAAGAATCGAGCCCTTCAAGAGGCCAGCTGGCTTCTCAGGCTGGCTCTGGGTGCTGGGGGGGGGCGATTAGAGAACAGGATGCACCTTAGACACAGAGAACTTGGCCTGCTCGTCTGTGCAGGTCTTCAGCGCCGCGTGCACGTGAGAATCGCCTGAGGAGCATAAAGTAAAGCACTCGGGCAGGTGCGCCAGCCCCGGGACTGCAGCTTCATGTGTATCTCTTTAAACCTCCCCCAAGTTACCATACTGTGCAGAAAAGGTTGGGGCTCAGTGCGGCTCCATCTTTCAACATGAGTGAAACTTCTTCTAACTCCCTTGTTTGCCAAAATCATGCAGGTTATCTTGGTGCACAATAAAGTAAAATATGACTTAGAGAATAATGCCAATCGAAAGTCATCTTCAACTAGGGAAAGACCTCTGTTCTTGACATGATTCCATTCAGACTTTCATCCATAACTCTCCGAAACTCATCAGTATGCCTACAATGCCACCTCCCACCCCTCCCATCCACCTTTTCTGCCTGGAAAACCTCCCTTTATTCTTTTTTTATTGTGGTAAAATTCACTTAACATTAAACTCACCATTTTAACCATTTTCAAGTGTACAATTCAGGAGCATTTAGTACATTCAGTGTTGTGCAACCATCACCCCAAACTCCATTAGTTCTTCAGTACTTTGCAGGAGTCTACCATGTGCCCAGCGCTGTGCCGAGCACTCATCTTCACAGCAAACCTCCAAAGTTAGAATATTATTCCCTTCTATAGATGAGAATATTGAGGCTCAGAGAGGTTTGGTGCCCACCTAATCCCTGGCGGTGCTAGGATTCTGCAGTCCACCTGCCTCCCCTAGAGGCTGAGGCTCGTATCTCTCCCATCTCCACCTCCCCTGGACCTGGCATGTTACGTAGTCCCAACACATACGAGTTCCAGTCTCTTTCCCCACATCAGTTCCAACCCATGGGCATTAATTGCATAAGGACTGGATGAAAAAGTCCAGAGCTGTTTGGTTTACCCAAGCTCACCAAGAGGGAACCAAGAGCCTGCTCTGCTCTGAGGGTCAGAGCCCAGCTGAGACCCTCGGGCTCCAGTCCTAGGGACTACATGTCACACAGGTTTATTGACCACCAGCAAAGAGCTCAGAGGATGGTGACAGGTGAGGAGGGATCTGGAGGGAGGACTGTCTTTGACCTTCAGATATTTCTTTTTTTTTTTCCCCTTTTTGTCTTTTTTCGTGTCCGGCAATGGATCGCAACCCTCAGTGTCACGCCCGCACCGGACCGGGGCCGGCAACGGGATCACAACCCTTGGCGTCGCACCCGCCCCTCGCTCATCCAGTGAGCAGCCGGTCTGTATGTGGGATCCGAACCCTCGGCGGGAGAGCCGCTGTGCTTCCCAAGCGGCGCACTACAGCAGTGCGCCACCAGGCCGGCCGGATGATATTTCAAGTACTGTAAGGGACAGATGACAAGAACCTAGATACCTCCAGCAGATCAGGGCCAGGAAGTGACAGGGAGTCAGACTTGGTTCCAAAGGAGACATTCGTAGTAATCAGAGAGACTTAGATTTAGCAGTGGGAAAAGACACTGTAAGAGACAGACTCTCAAAAAAGAGTGATCAGGAACGTTTTGGGAGAGGGAAAATTTGAATATGGAGGACTATAGTCAAGATGACATCATTGTGTCATGTGCAACTTCTTGGGGTGTGATGATGGTGTTTGGTCGAGCAGGAGTCCATGCTGCCGTATTGAACGGGGACGGTCATGACGTCTGTGTTTACTTTCCTGCGGGTCAGTAAAATGTGTGGGAAGAGAGAAAAAGAGCACACACAAACGAGGTGACATGCATTTTGGCATCTACTAATGAAAGGTATGTGGTGTTCACTATGCCCTTCTTGACTTTCCTGAGGTTTGAAATTTTCTAAAATAAAAAGTTATGGGGTGGAATAAAGTACAAAAAAGGCATAAGGAGGAGAACTCACGTTTTTTGCGGTGTTTCGAATTTATACACTAAGAATCATTCAAATTCCAGGAGCGTGAGCCTGACCCAAGGGAGGGGCACGGGATTCTGCGTGGCTGTCCCGAGCCCCACAAGATCCTCATCACGCAGGCTGGGAAACCCCAACTTATCGAGCACCTTCCACGTGCCAAATATCGCCCAGGTCCTTCTCATGGTTTAATTTCATCTTCACAACATCTCTTATGAAGCGAGCACTCTTTTGTGGCCATTTTATGGACAAATAAGTTGAGGCTCAAAGAGGATAAGTCACTTGACCGAGGACACGCTAGGAAGTGGCCGTCTGTCTTAGGTTTTCTGTAAGCCTCATTGTGTAATGAAATAAATTGGAATTTTTTTTTAAAAAGTGATGTTAGGACCCTACTCCCAGAATTTCAATCTTCAGCTGGTTGGGGCGGGCGCCAGGCACTGGCATTTTAAAACATCTGCAGGAAATTCGGCTGGAGCTGAGCCTCACCGAGTAGAGCTCCTGTCACTCTTTCGCTTATGGGTCTTCTGGGGATTGTGTTAAACTTCAGATGCTGATTCGGGAGGCCTGGGGTGGGGCCTAAGGTCTCACAAGCTCACAGGTGAAGTTGATGCTGCTGGTTAAAGGACCACATTTTGAAAAGTGAGGTACTTAACCCTTTAAAAATGGTGCAGGTTTTCTTTTATTTGTTAGGAAGAGAAGCAAAAGACCTCTAGGATTCTTTATAAAACAGTCTTTATGTGTCTGGATTCTACGATTTAATCTACCAGTTTAGCCCTTCCATCAGTGAAATGTAGGGACTCGGAAATGGGTTTTTTTGGTTTTTTTTCCTTTTTTGTCTTTTTTACTGACCCGTAACGGGATCACAACCCTCGGTGACATGCCTGTACCAGACCGGGGACTGGCAATGGGATCGCAACCCTCGGTGTTGCGCCCGCACTGCAGTTTTTTTCCTTTTTTGTCTTTTTTACTGACCCGTAACGGGATCACAACCCTCGGTGACACGCCTGTACCAGACCGGGGACTGGCAATGGGATCGCAACCCTCGGTGTTGCGCCCGCACTGCACTCAGCCAGTGAGCGGGAACCGGTCTCCACATGGGATCCAAACCCTCAGCGGGAGCACCGCCGTGCTCCCAAGCGGTGCACTCTCCAGTGCGCCACCGAGCCGGACCCCGGAAATGGTTTTAAGCCTTTGTGCTCACGTGTCATGTGATTTAATATTTTTAACTAGATAATCTGTCTATCATTTAGGCATTCATTAGGCCTCATGTAAAAGTCAATTTGATCGCACTGTTTGAGGGATTTGTTTTTCTTTTATAACTAAGAGCATGGAGGGAGGCAGTTGGCGTTGCTTCAGTGACTCAACGGTTTCAGGGCAGCTTCTTTGCAGTTCTCTTGGCCTCTTCCTACTGGTTGCAAGACAGCTTCTCCTACTCCTGCTGTTGCATCCGTCTTCAGGAAGAAAATGGGAAAGGGCAGTAGCAGTTGTATTTGTTTCCACTTACCAAGAAAGCAAACACATTCCTAGAACCACCCCCACCCTTGTCCAGCATGCTTCCACTTAGATCTTATGGGCCAAAATGGGTTCTGTGGTCATTCCTAGCTGCAAAGGAAGCTGGGAAAACAGAGATGGGATTGTCATGATTAGCTTGGACCAATCAGGATCCATCACTGGGTGCTGGACACACAGCCATGCTGGGCACAATTGGGGTCCATCAGCAGAGCAAAAGGACAGGAAGGACATGGGCGAGACAGCACTGATATCTGTCACTGCGCCCTCAGCCAGCACAAATTCTAGACAGGAGCAATGCAAGTTGCAACAGTGCAGTGACTGCTCATCTTTGGCCCAGTGGGGAGCATTTCTTAAAATGGGTTTAGGCCATATATCTCTGTTCAACAAATATTTATTAAGCACACACTATGTGCCAAGCACTGTTTTGGGCACTGGAAATACATAAATCCCATGGATCTTACAAAATGCTGTGCAACCTAAAACATTTGCAGATAGCGAGACCCCTGAAGGGGTCAGACAGAGTAGATGCAGCCAGGCTTCTGAAATGAGCAGCCCATAACTGGAGGGCACCTCAGGCTGTCCATGTTCCGACAGCCAGTGCGGGCGATGCCACCCGGGTTCTCTTTCCGACCAGAGGATGAGGGAGCTCACACACACGGGTCCTCCTCTGGGCAGCACGGCCCACTTCTCCTTTCATAGGCGCCGCCGCCATGACAGTGGGCACTATCCTCCCCAGTCTCGGCAGACCTGGAGACTTACCTGTGATCACAGAGGGCGCAAGTGGCCAAAGCGTCCGAACCCCAGTCTGCCTAGTTTCAAAGTTCGTGCTTGTTCCTCTGCATCCCACTGTCTCTCCAAAAGAATCCAAGTTCACAAAACTCCATGTAAGACTAAGCATAAGGCAGAACTTTACTCCCTGAGCATGTGGCCTTCACCACAGCCGATGTGGCTGCTGATTGTTGTGGCTTCACAAACATTGTCCCAATCTAGGGGGATAAGAGCCAAGGACAATGGGCAGCGCTTTTCTGCGACATTTACACACCCCACAGCCTCCAGGGAAAGTGCTTCCAGGAGCCACCTCTCCTTCTCTGTCCTGCTTTTATACGTGGATTCCAAGAATCTGTTCTTCTATGCCCGGGGTCAATCCCGTGTGGAGGCTGGCCAGGGAGGGAGGGGGACAAAAGTGGTGGGACCCAAACAACCAAATTTGGTTGACCTTGCTGCCAACATCAGCCTCGACTCACCCTGACAGCGCTGAGCCCCGGATGGCGCTGCCAGTGCAGCTCTTGCCACCATCTTGCTGGAAGCTCACCCGAGCTCAGAAGCCTGCCCGTCACGCCATCAGACACGCTCAGGAAATGCAGCCACTTGCATTATCTACTGCTGTATAACTTCATGGCTTAAAGCAACAACAATTTGGTTATTTCTCAGGATTCTCTGGGTCAGGCACTGGGTCAGGGCACTGAGGACAGCTCGTTTCTTCACACAGTGTCTGCCGCGGCTGGCCCGTCCAAGATGCCATGTTCACTGCAGCTGAGACTGGAACGGTTTGCCCAGGGCCCCATGTGTGGGGACTCAGTTCTCACCACCCACTTCCCCCTCCGCACACGGCCTCTCCTAGTAGCTTGGGCTTCTCACACTACAGCAGATGCAGGAAGAACAAACAGCACGCAAGAGTGAGTCAGGTCTCTTAAGGCCTGGGCCTGGAAGTCCCAGACATCACTTCTGCCTCTTTCTACTCATCAAAGCCAATCGCGGGCTGCACAGATTTGAGGGAAGAGAAATAAGCAGTCCTGCTCCTGACCTCCGAGTTCTGTTTGCTTCACCCCTGGGATTCACTGTACATCAATTGCCTTTATGCCTCCCAGTTATGACTGTCACCCACTCACTCACTCATTCATTCAACAATACTTATTGGTGTTTACCCAAAGGAATGGAAATCATCATGTCAGAGGGATACCTGCACTTTCATGTTTATCGCAGCTCTATTTACAATAGCCAAAATTTAGAACCAAGCTAAACATCCATCAGCAGACGACTGGATAAAGAAAATATGGTACATATACACAATGGAATACCACTCTGCCATTAAAAAGAATGAAATTTTACCATTCACAGCAACATGGATAAACTTAGAGAAAACTATGTTAAGTGAAATAAACCAGGCACGGAAAATGAAATACCATATGTCCTCACTCATAAGTGGGAGCTAAAAAAATAAAAGAAAGAAAGAAAATAAAAAAGAGAAAGAAAGAAAAACAATAATCACAATAATTTATTGCATTTTCAAAAGGAGAGAACAGAACTGAGGCCACCAGAGGAAGGAAAGAAGGAGGGGAAGGGGGAGTTAGTAAGAAACTAGTAAAGGGCCACAAAAAACAATTACAGTAATATCGAATATACTAATTATCCTGATTTGAGCATCACATGTTGCACACAGGTATTGATATTCAATGCTGTACCCCACAGATATGTACAATCAATTATGTTTTAAAAATTAATTTAAAAAAAAAAACCACAGTATTTATTGAGCACCTACTCTGTGCCTGCTACTATGCTAGGCACTGAAAAAACCAAATGTCATGGACTTCCCTCAGGGAGCTTACCTTCTAATGCTGGAGACAGAAAATAAAGTCATAAACTGTGCACAGTATGTCATATGGTGATATGCATCATGGAGAAAAGGGAAACAGAGAAGATGGACAGAGTGGTGGAGACAGGGCAAGAGCTGTGATTTTGAATAGCATGGTCAGGGGACGTAAGAACAAGCCAGCCACGTGGACATTAGGATCAGGGTGTCCTGGAGACAGAAAATAAAGTCATAAACTGTGCACAGTATGTCATATGGTGATATGCATCATGGAGAAAAGGGAAACAGAGAAGATGGACAGAGTAGTGGAGACAGGGCAAGAGCTGTGATTTTAAATAGCATGGTCAGGGGACGTAAGAACAAGCCAGCCACGTGGACATTAGGATCAGGGTGTCCCAGGGAGGGTATTTGCAAGAGCCCTGCAGCAATGGAGCAAGCTCAGAGTGCTCAGGAGAACGAGGGGTAGCTTGGGGGGAGGTCAGATGACTTGAGGGAGGGAAAGACTTGGGGTTCACTCTGAGTGAGATGAGAGGCCAGTAAGGGATTTGAGCATAGGAGTGACAGGATTTGACTGAGGTCAGCAAAATGAAGTAAGCTGTGGATTCATGCACTTATAATTTGTGCCCAGATCATCTATTTTCCTGGGTTAAACCATTAGCATTGGAGGCTAGCTAAGAAATATCATTTCAGTGAAAATGTGGATTTATGAAAGTCTACTTAGCACAACTTAGCAAGAGCCATTAAGCTGAATGTACTCTTTCATTTAATAGTTCCATGCCTGGGGATTCATCCCTGGGAGAGAATATAATGAACAGTATTTTTCAGGAGCCTCAAGTTTTCAGTAATACATATTTTTTATTTTGTGTTTCAATTTAATAATATTTTAAAAATAGGCATGAACATGTACTCCATTGTCTGGTTGACTACTTTATGGCCAATACCACCACTGATTACAGTTCTGGGACCAGGCAGTAATGCTTTCATTGTCGTGAGCTGAGCTAATATGAGAGGAATGAAGTAGAATTTAATATTAAAAGGTGTATTCATACCCAGCAAAGGCCAAATTATGTCACAGACTTGCTGTTTGAACGAAGGTTCTGCAACCATGTGGGTAGAAGAGAGTGGTAAGTCCATTGTTATTACATGCCAGACCCCCCAAATTGCAGCTGCTTCCAACATGTATGTTGTAGGTGGCAGGTGAGTTTCAGAAAAACATTATTTATCTTACCGATGTTGGTTTTAATTGTTTGTTTTGAAGTTGTGTTATTTACTTAGCAATTTCATTTTGATTATATAGTTATATGAGTTATAGTCTTTCTACTTAGTTTTATATTTGCATTATTATTAAACATTAAATTATTAAATTCAACATTAGAGGTCAGTGAAACAATTATTTTCCTGTACAAGTTATCTGAATGTTGCTTGAGTGTAAGCAACACCGGCAACAAGCAAGTAGCTTGAAGCATCAGATGATTCAAACCACCTTTCTGGCACCTGGTCTCCAGCCACCCACTTGGACACTCCTTGGCGGCACAAGGGTCTAGGAAGTGCTCAAGGGAGCAAACGGCCAGACCTAACCTGCCCAGGCCCATTCATGACGGTTGCCAGGGCTCCCCCACGAGCAGGCCCTGGCATGTTGGTCCAGCCTGGATTCAGGAGTGTTCAGTTCATTTGTTCTGGCGGTGATCACATCATGGGGGAATTGCAGGCGGGTTCGTGTCCAGAAAGCTCTCCGGCTCTCAGGCTCAGGGCATTTGCTCTCGATCATCACTCAGACTCTCCCCCAGGTGNGAGATGAGAGGCCAGTAAGGGATTTGAGCATAGGAGTGACAGGATTTGACTGAGGTCAGCAAAATGAAGTAAGCTGTGGATTCATGCACTTATAATTTGTGCCCAGATCATCTATTTTCCTGGGTTAAACCATTAGCATTGGAGGCTAGCTAAGAAATATCATTTCAGTGAAAATGTGGATTTATGAAAGTCTACTTAGCACAACTTAGCAAGAGCCATTAAGCTGAATGTTCTCTTTCATTTAATAGTTCCATGCCTGGGGATTCATCCCTGGGAGAGAATATAATGAACAGTATTTTTCAGGAGCCTCGAGTTTTCAGTAATACATATTTTTTATTTTGTGTTTCAATTTAATAATATCTTAAAATAGGCATGAACATGTACTCCATTGTCTGGTTGACTACTTTATGGCCAATACTACCACTGATTACAGTTCTGGGACCAGGCAGTAATGCTTTCATTGTCGTGAGCTGAGCTAATATGAGAGGAATGAAGTAGAATTTAATATTAAAAGGTGTATTCATACCCAGCAAAGGCCAAATTATGTCACAGACTTGCTGTTTGAACGAAGGTTCTGCAACCATGTGGGTAGAAGAGAGTGGTAAGTCCATTGTTATTACATGCCAGACCCCCCAAATTGCAGCTGCTTCCAACATGTATGTTGTAGGTGGCAGGTGAGTTTCAGAAAAACATTATTTATCTTACCGATGTTGGTTTTAATTGTTTGTTTTGAAGTTGTGTTATTTACTTAGCAATTTCATTTTGATTATATAGTTATATGAGTTATAGTCTTTCTACTTAGTTTTATATTTGCATTATTATTAAACATTAAATTATTAAATTCAACATTAGAGGTCAGTGAAACAATTATTTTCCTGTACAAGTTATCTGAATGTTGCTTGAGTGTAAGCAACACCGGCAACAAGCAAGTAGCTTGAAGCATCAGATGATTCAAACCACCTTTCTGGCACCTGGTCTCCAGCCACCCACTTGGACACTCCTTGGCGGCACAAGGGTCTAGGAAGTGCTCAAGGGAGCAAACGGCCAGACCTAACCTGCCCAGGCCCATTCATGACGGTTGCCAGGGCTCCCCCACGAGCAGGCCCTGGCATGTTGGTCCAGCCTGGATTCAGGAGTGTTCAGTTCATTTGTTCTGGCGGTGATCACATCATGGGGGAATTGCAGGCGGGTTCGTGTCCAGAAAGTTCTCCGGCTCTCAGGCTCAGGGCATTTGCTCTCGATCATCACTCAGACTCTCCCCCAGGTGAGCTCAGTCGTCATCCTCTGGACGGCCTCCTCCAAGCACTTTCCAGCTCCCTCACCTCTCAGGGCCACCAGAACTCAACAGCCCTGGCTCCTCCACGTCGTCCTGCCTCCATCCCTGGTGGCTGAATAGGATGTGTCTTTTCTGACCGAGCCGTGTTTGCCTAATCCTGTTGCCTTCACACTTTCTTTTCTTACCAATAATGTGGCAAAGATTTCTGACCAAGAAAAACTATAGAATTTCATCTTTGCATGGACTGACCCTCCTAAGTGGCAGATCGTCCCGTCTTGACCTAATATTTGCTCCCAGTCTTCATTCAGTACGTGTCCTCCCGGCCCATTTCTCCCCAAATCCCAGGAATCTGGTCCTTGGGACAATCGCCTCGAGAATACAGAAAACCAATTTCTAGCCAAAACCTGTATCTGCCATTTGACAAATCATTTCTTATAGAAACTGTAAACCCTCTTTATAGAATACCATGCATTTTAATGCCAAGGTGCCATTTGATGATTCAAATCAGCAAATTTAAAATCCGTTTCATTCAACATCCATTTTATGGATATTTATGACATGTCAGGAGCTTTAACACACACAAACCAATGTATCAGAACAAAACATGACAGACATTCTTTTGGGGTGGAGATGTCCCTTCTGGGTTAGATGATGGTCTTGTGACTCCATCACGAAACTCTTTGATGCTTTGATAGAGAAAATAAAGCTGTGCATTCAACACCGGGTAATTTTGCCAGGATTCCTCACTGAGTTTAAATTCTGAAGTTTCAAACCTCCATTAATGAAGTGTTTTTCTTTTCTGCAATTTCTAAGAAAAAAAATTCCCAGATCTCGTGCTAGAATTTGGGGGATGAAACAGTCCACAGCTGGCAAAGCTTTTCTCATGGAGTAATGCCTCCATCTTGTGGTCTTTCTGGGTATTGCAAGTAAATAAAACTAACTTTAATTTTATGAGTACTGGTACAATAAAATAGATCTGGGAAAGAACTGGAAGGTTTGTCTGATTCCGTCCTCAGCCTTCACCCAGGTCAGATTTATAGCTCCACTGTTTCATCACTGCAAGTCTGGAAAGGTGAAGAGACTCGTCCAAGGCCACCCAGCTAATACGTATTCTCTTACCTGAGGCTTCTGTAATCCTTTTGTCACTTTTGAGGAAGAGAAACCCTTTCTTCAAATAAAACCCTACCAGTTACAAATGAGACAAGCAGAGGTGCACTGGCTGGAATGACAGAGGCACCCACCCTTGCCAGCCCCTTTACTCAGCACACCTCAAAAACCACTGTTTTATACTAGGGGCTGCTTCTCTGGTTGACAGAAACATCACTGTGGAAACCAGGGGAGCTCTCTAGAAAAACAGATTCCACTCCGAGCTACTTTATTACTTGGGCCAGTTTTCTGTTTTGGCCAGATAAGTACCTTTCATTAAAATGCATTCTCTTTCCATCAGTAATCAGCAACTCTTCATTTTTACATCTCTGTTCCCAGAGAATCTCTAAATTGATTTGTTTTCAATTGCCAATAAGTGTTTCTAACCTCTCACAACACAGCGAATGGCAGCACAGGCCGTGGCTGTGTGGGCAGCAGGAGCACATGGGGCCTGCTCTCCAATCTGCACATGAGCACGTCGGCAAATGCAGTGAGCAATTCCATCAGAGGCCAGGGCACAGAANTCTGAAGTTTCAAACCTCCATTAATGAAGTGTTTTTCTTTTCTGCAATTTCTAAGAAAAAATTTCCCAGATCTCATGCTAGAATTTGGGGGATGAAACAGTCCACAGCCGGCAAAGCTTTTCTCATGGAGTAATGCCTCCATCTTGTGGTCTTTCTGGGCATTGCAAGTAAATAAAACTAACTTTAATTTTATGAGTACTGGTACAATAAAATAGATCTGGGAAAGAACTGGAAGGTTCGTCTGATTCCGTCCTCAGCCTTCACCCAGGTCAAATTTATAGCTCCACTGTTTCATCACTGCAAGTCTGGAAAGGTGAAGAGACTCGTCCAAGGCCACCCAGCTAATACGTATTCTCTTACCTGAGGCTTCTGTAATCCTTTTGTCACTTTTGAGGAAGAGAAACCCTTTCTTCAAATAAAACCCTACCAGTTACAAATGAGACAAGCAGAGGTGCACTGGCTGGAATGACAGAGGCACCCACCCTTGCCAGCCCCTTTACTCAGCACACCTCAAAAACCACTGTTTTATACTAGGGGTTGCTTCTCTGGTTGACAGAAACATCACTGTGGAAACCAGGGGAGCTCTCTAGGAAAACAGATTCCACTCCGAGCTACTTTATTACTTGGGCCAGTTTTCTGTTTTGGCCAGATAAGTACCTTTCATTAAAATGCATTCTCTTTCCATCAGTAATCAGCAACTCTTCATTTTTACATCTCTGTTCCCAGAGAATCTCTAAATTGATTTGTTTTCAATTGCCAATAAGTGTTTCTAACCTCTCACAACACAGCGAATGGCAGCACAGGCCGTGGCTGTGTGGGCAGCAGGAGCACATGTGGCCTGCTCTCCACTCTGCACATGAGCACGTCGGCAAATGCAGTGAGCAATTCCATCAGAGGCCAGGGCACAGAAGGAGCACAAACTCTAGCAGGGAACCAGGGAAAACTTGCAAGCAGTCAGTCATTCGACAGATCGTCATCAGGCTCCTTCCATGTGCAAGCAATCTAGGTGCTCCTTCTATGAAACAAGATTTCTGGTCTCATACGGCTTATGTTCTCTTTGGAGGAGACAAGCAATCACAAAGAAACCAATGAATGAGTTTCTGACAGTGGCTGGTCTGAGGAGAGACCTTGGAGCCGGGTCTGGCAGTTTGAAAAGAATCAGTTGGCAGGAGAGGGAAAGGACATTCAGAGCCAAGCCCACATCATGTATGGACATGGAGGTATGAAGCAGAAAGCCAGGCGCCCTGATTCAGAGAAATCTCAGTAGTGGCTCCAACCTGCTCACTGCACTTTCTCTCCTCCCAGCAGGGGGCGCTGAGGCAGGTAATAGCCAACTCCGTCCCAAGCCAGCACCTGCAATTTTCCTGTCGGCTGCATCAGCCCTTTCAACTCAGCTCCTCAAAAACTACATAGCAAGATGAAAATGTTCAGTGAAGACAGATTGGGGGTGGGAGAGGTGGAAGCGGAGGCAAAAAAAAGAAAAGACTTAGAGATTATGTCCAAAGTCATGAACGACATTCCTTGTTTTATGTAATTTGCTTGTGTGTGTATATACATTTTACTAACTTTTTTGTTATGTAAAATTTCAATCACAAACAAAATTAGAAATATTTGGTCAATGAAACCCACATACCCATCACCCACATCAACAACCATCAGCTTTAGTTGTTTTGAGTTCATCTATTCTCTGCTTTCATTCATTCATTTTTTTTTTAATTTGCTGTAGTCAAGACATTAAATCACTTCTCCTGTAATTGCTTCAGAATATGTCGCTAGCAGATAAAGATTCTTTTTTTATTAAACATAACCACAATACCATTGTCATAACAAACTAATTTAATTACTCCTTAATGTACTCTAATTGTGTATATTTATTTTTAAACACTTTATTATTGAAATAATTTCAGACTTCCCAAAAAGTTACTTTGTTTTCATGTCTTATTTGGGAGTCTCACCTTAAGATTGTATGCTGAGAATAAAATTAGAGATCACAGATTTAGTAAGTTAGAAGTTACCTTTGAAAATAGACTGTCAAACAAATAATAGACCATTTCTAATGCTGAAGAAACATAAAAGGTCAGTAAAATAATAATATATTATATTAAATAAATAATAAATTTAAATATATTAAACTTAATTTAGTATCAATCAGAATGCCTCTGACTTAACTATTTTTGTTTTCATATACAAAATGTCATAGTGTTTATAGTATTTTGTGCCTTGCTATTTCACTGTAAATCCTTCCAATGAGAAAAATAGCCATCTTGGAAATGTGCCATCATTTATTAATTAAAAATATATATTTAGCTATTTCCAGTGCCTGGTTACCGAAAGCAACATCTTGGCCTATCACAACACAAGTTGTATAAGAAATTTTATTCAAGAACAAGTCTTCTGAACTCCTTTAGAGATAACTGGGGAGAAGGAACAGCATGTACAAAGGCCCTGTGTTGGGAAGGAGTGTGCTGTGTTCAGGGACCTAGGAGACCTTTGTGGCCAGAGCATGGAGCAGGGGCTGAGGGTGCAGCCCAGGCTAAAATTCTGGTCCCATCCACTTGGGACCCCTCCTGTGCCATATATCTTAGGGACAATTGCCTTGAGCATGTGCATTTTCTAAAATTCTTTCCAAAGACTGTATCCTTCATCTCTGTAGAGGGGCACTAGATATGTTACCTCAATTTAGCATTTTCAGCAAATTAATAAATGTAGCTAATAAGGAATGTCAGAACACAGCTACATCAATATCGAAAGTCACAAAGGAAGATACTCCAAATGTTATATTAGAATACTGCTCATTTAAACAGTTTGATCTGGGAAATTTCTATAAATCCTTGCAGCTGTCATGACATTGCTTGGGGCCTCAAGGAAAAAGAGAATGAACACATCATTAAGATGGTGGAATAGACAGTCCCAAGCATAACTCTCTCCTACAACCTATCAATTTACAACTATTAAAGGGCAAAGACTGCCAACCTGGGACTGCTAGAGCTTGAAAGAAGAGGAGGAAAGATCCATGGAGTTTGTGAAGACGGGGGGAGGCCATGGCAAAAGAAGGGAGTGCTCCAGTCACTTCAAGCCCCTGCTGCTCCAGGGCTGGCCAGGTGAGGGGCGGAAAGAAGCTGCAGCACACAGAGCAGGAGCCAGCAAAATCCACAGCTGTGCCCATTGCATGAAATTGCTTGGAATCTGCAGAAGAGAAGAGGGCCTTGGAGCATAGGCCAGCAAGGGCCTTGGAGCATAGGCCAACCCCCAGGCCAGCAAGAGCACTGACAGGGTTCCTGTAGACCCACATAGGAGTCAGTGGCCATAGCCAACTGAAGAAAGGAGCCACCCAGAGGCCAGTGAGTTATCACAAGGGACGCATGGATGGCCTGCCCCATGAGAAGCATTTGAAGTGCAGAGGGGAGGCTGGCCTGCTGGGAGAAAATTGGGGTGTCATGTATGCAGCTGATCTGCCTCCCAATTGGCACAGGCTCACTCAGTGAAGACTGGTCAGGGAGATAGAACTACAGGGGGCACAGATTGCTGGATAGACTCAATCCTGGGCCAGAATTTCCACACAGCCCTGATGTATCTGACCTCACAAGACCAGGAAGTGATTAAAATGCCAGTAATTAAAATGTAGTCCTCACAAAAAGCCTTCCCCAGAGAATCAGCAGCAAAGCAGCAATTTAGTTCAACCAAACGCTGAAGTGCTAGTACCCATAGGAAGATCCCCCAATTTTGGAATTAACCAAATGACAACAAATTGGTTCCAATGCAGAGTTTAGGCAGTGGTGGCAGCTAATAATCCAATACAGAACTGGAGGCAAAAACAAAAACAAAAAACCACTGATCAGAGACAAAGCTCTGATATTAACCACTAAAGATTTAACACCACCACAGAACACCTATAAAACCTAGAAGAGGTAGAAGTCTCCTCAAATGCCCAGGCGTCAACATAGAGACACAAAGATAGAGAAAGAACAGAGAAATATAACACCAGTGAAGGAAACACCAGGCACCATCAGTGGACCGAGATGAGATCTATGAAACATCTGACAGAGAATTCAAAATAACCCCCTTGAGGATTTTCAAGGAGTCATAAGAAAATACAAATAGAAAATTAAATGATATCTGAAAAGCAATCCAGGAGCAGAATGAGAAACTTGATAAAGGAATTGAATCAATTAAAAAAATAGAAATTCTAGAAATAAAGAATACATTATCTGAACTGAAAAAACTCAATAGAAAGCTCCAACAGCAGACTTAATCAAACAGAGGAAAGAATCAGTGAGCTTGAAGATAAAACATATGAAATTATCAAATCACAGGAGCAAAAAGAAAAGAGAATTTTAAAAAATGGAACAGAAATACAGTAGATATGGGACTCCCTCAAGCAAAGTAACCTCCACATAATTGGCATACCGAAAGGAGAGGAAAAGGTAAGAGATGTAGAAAGCATACTCAAAAAATAATGGCCAAAAATTTTCCAAGCATGGAGAAAGACGACAGCGTCCAGGGACAGGAAGCTCAGTTGTCACCAATCAATTTCAGTCCAAGGAGGAACACTCCAAGGCCATCATAATCAAATTATTAACAACAAAAGACAAAGAAAGGATACTGAAAACAGCTAGAGGAAAGAAACACATAACATTCAATGGAGCCCCAATATATCTCTTAGCAAATCTCTCAGTAGAGACCCTACAGGCCAGAAGAGAATGGGATGACATATTCAGGGTACTGAAGGAAAAAGACTGTCAGCCAAGAATTCTCTGTCCAGCAAAACTAACTTCCAAATATGAAGGAGAAATAAAGTTTTTCCCAGACAAACAAAAGCTAAGGGAATTCATCAACACTAGACCTTCCTGACAAGAAATGCTAAAGGGAGTTCTTCAATCTGAAAGAAGACTATGCTAAGGAGCAGCAAGAAAACATTTGAAGGTGCATAACTCATTAGTAAATTAAGTTCACAGACAACCTC
>NW_007726768.1:23492-50109 GCF_000696425.1 Galeopterus variegatus
AAATTTTTCCCCAAAAAAAAAAAACAAAGGGAATTTTTCAACCCAAAACCTTCCCTAAAAAAAATTTTTTTTTTTTTTTTTTTTTTTTTTTTTTGTCTTTTGTCTTTTTCCGTGTCCGGCAACGGATCGCAACCCTCAGTGTTGCCCCCGTACTGGACCAGGGACCGGCAACGGGATTGCAACCCTCGGTGTCGCTCCCGCGCCTCACTCAGCCAGTGAGCGGGAGCCAGTCTGTATGTGGGATCCGAACCCTCAGCAGGAGCGCCGCCACGCTTCCCAAGCGGCGCACTATCAAGTGCGCCACCGGGCCAGCCCCTGACAAGAAATGTTAAAGGGAGTTCTTCAATCTGAAAGAAGACTATGCTAAGGAGTAGCAAGAAAACATTTGAAGGTGCATAACTCATTAGTAAAGTAAGTTCACAGACAACCTCAGAATACTCCAATGTCATAGGGTGATGAATACACCACTTACATCCTTAGTATGAAGACTGAAGGACAAACCTAACAAGACAATAACATATACAATAACCATATAAGAGACAGGCAATATTAAAAGATATAATGTGAAACAACAAGATGTCAAAAAGTGGGGGTTAAGGGGGGAATGATGCCAAAGCATAGAGTCAGCTTTGATTCTTTCTTTTTTCTTATGTGTCAAAGTTAAGCTGTTGTTAGTCTAAAATAATCTATTATGTTTTTTATGTTCTATGGTAACCATAAAACAAAAACTTGTAAGAGATATACTAAAAATAAGTAGCAAAAAATCAAAATACACTGCTAGAGAAAACCACTCAATCACAAAGGAAAACAGTAAAATCAGAAGAAGGGTAAAAGAAAAAAAGGAACAAAATGGCAGAAACAACTCCCTATATATCAATAATAACTCTGAATGTAAATGGATTAAAGCCCCCAATTAAAAGACACAGAGTGGATCAATGGATTATAAACAAAGAACCAACAATATACTGCCTAGAAGAAACTCACTTCACCTATAAAGATACACCAACTGAAAGTGAAGGGATAGAAAAAGATGTTTCATGCATATGGAAGCCAAAAAAGAGCAGGAGTAGCTATACTTATATCAGGTAAAATAGATTTCAAGCCAAGAAAGTAAGAAAAGGTAAGAAAGGTAATTATATATTAATAAAGGGATCAATTCAACAAGAGGATATAACAATTCTAAATATATATGCACCCAACTCCATAGCACCCAGTTAATATAAAACAATTACTATTAGACCTAACAGAAGAAATAGACTCCAAGACAATAATAATTGGAGAATTTAACACACCATTTTCTCTAAAAGACAGATCATCCAGATAGAAAATTAACCAGGAAACATCAGAATTAATCTCTATTCTAGGCTAACTGATTCTAACAGACATATATAGAACATTTCACCCAAAAGCTGCAGAATATACATTGTTCTCAGCAGCACATGGAACATTCTCTACAATAGACTATATATTAAGCCAAAAAACAAGCCTCAACAAATTTTTTAAAAATTGAAATCCTATCAACTACCTTGTCTGACCACAGTGGAATAAAACCAGAAATCAACAACAAGAGGGACACTAAAAACCATACAAATACATAGAAATTAAACAACATGCTCCTAAACAATGAATGGGTCAAAGAAGAAATCAAAAAGGAAACTAAAAAATTCCTAGAGACAAATGAAAATGGAAATAAAACATACCAGAACCTATGGGAAATGGCTAAAGCAGTTCTTAGAGGGAAGATTATAGCAATAAGTGCCTACACCAAAAAAGAAGAAAGACTTCAAATAAACAACTTAGCATTACACTTCAAGGAACTAGAGAAACAAGAACAAACCCAAAATCAGTAGAAGGAGAAAAATAACAAAGATCAGAGCAGAAATAAGTGAATTAGAAATTTTAAAAGCAATACAAAAATCAATGAAACAGTTGTTTTTTGGAAAGATAAACAAAATTAATAAACCTTTGGCTAGAGTAATGAAGAAAAAAAAAGAGAAGACTCAAATAAATAAAATCAGAAATGAAAAAGAAGAAATTACAACTGAAACCACAGAAATACAAAGCATTATAAGAGACTACTACAAACAACTACATGAGAACAAACTGGAAAACCTAGAAGAAATGGATAAATTCCTGGACACATACAACTAACTAAGGTTGAATCAAGAAGAACTAGAAAACTTAAACAGACCAATAATGAGGAATGAGATTGAAGCAGTAATAAAAAGTCTCCCAATGAGGAAAACCCCAGGACCAGATGGCTTTACTGCCAACTTCTACCAAACATTTAAAGAAGAACTAATACCAGTTCTTCTCCAACTCTTCCAAAAAATTGAAGAGGAGGGACTACTACTTCCAAACTCACTCTACAAGGCCAACGTTAACCTCGTACCAAAACCAGAAAAAGGTACAACAAAAAAAAACTACAGACCAATATCCCTAGTGAGTACAGATGTGAAGATCCTCAACAAAATACTGGCAAACAGAATCCAACAACACATTAAAAAAATTACTCACCATAATCAAGTGGGATTCATCCCAGGGACACAAGGATGGGTCAACATATACAAATCAATAAACATGATGCATCACATCAACAGAATGAAGAAAAAAACCTATCTGATCATTTCAATAAGTGCAGAAAAAGTATTTGATAAAATCCAACATCCCTTCATGATAGAAACATTCAACAAACTAGGTATAGAAGGAATGTTCCTCAACACAATAAAAGCCATGTATGACAAACCCACAGCTAATATCATACTGAGTGGACAAAAATTGGAGGCTTTTCCTCTAAGATATGCAAGAAGACAAGGATGCTCACTTTCCCCCTCTTATTCAACATAGTACTGGAAGTTCTAGCCAGCACAATAAGACAAGAGAAACCAGTAAAGGGTATCCAAATTGGAAAGGAGTAAGTCAAACTATCCTTATTTGCAGATGACATGATCCTATACATAGAAAACCCTAAAGACACCACTAAAAAATTTACTAGAACTAATAAATGAATTCAGTATAGTAGCAGGATACAAAATTAACCACAAAAATCAATAGCCTTCCTATATGCCAATAATGAAATAGCTGAAAAAGAAATCAAGAAAGCAATCCCATTCACGATAGCTACCAAAAAAAAAAGAAAAGAAGAAAGAAAAAAGAGATACATAAGAGTAAATTTAACCAAGGAAGTGAAAGATCTCTACAATGAAACTATAAAAGAGTAGTGAAAAAAAATTGAAGAGGACACAGTAAATGGAAAGATATCCCATGCTCATGGGTTGAATTAACATAATCAAAATGTCCATATTTCACAAAGCAATCTACACATTCAATGCATTCCCTATCAAAATACCAATAACATTCTTCACAGAAATAGAAAAAAACTATCTTAAAATTTATATAGAACCATAAAAGACCCCATAGAGTTAAAGCAATCTTGAACAAAAAGAACAAAGTTGGAGGCATCGCACTTCCTGACTTCAAAATATACTGTAAAGCTATAGTAACCAGAACAGCATGGTACTGGCATAAAAATAGACAAATAGACCAATGGAATAGAATAGAGAGCCAAGAAACAAACCCCTGCACTTACGGCCAACTGATTTTTGACAAAGGTGCCAAAAATATACAGGGGAAAAGGACAGCCTCTTCAATAAATGGTCCTGGGAAAACTGGATATCTACATGCAGAAGATTGAAACTAGACCCCTATCTCTCACTATACACAAAAATAAAATCAGAATGGATTAAAGACCTAAATTTAAGATCCAAAACTATGAAACTACTAGAAGAAAACAGGGGAAATGTTATGTGAAATTGGTGTGGTCAGCACTTTTTGGAGTGAGACTATGAAGGTACACACAACTAAAGCAAAAATACAGAAATGGGACTACATCAAACTAAAAAGCTTCTGCACAACAAGGGACACTATCAACAAAGGGAAGAGACAACCTACAGAATGGGAGAAAGTGTTTGCAAACTACACATCAGATGAGGGCCTAATATCCAGAATATATAAGAAACTCAACAGCAAAAAACAAAACAAAAAACCCAATTTAAAAATGGGCAAAGGACCTGGACAGGCATTTCTCAAAAGGAGACATACAAATGGCCAGAAGCACATGAAAAAATGCTCAATATCACCAATCATCGGGGAAATGCAAATTAAAACCACAGCTGAGATATCATCTCACTCCATTTAGAATGGCTATTAACAAGACAGAAAATAATAAATGCTGGCGAGGATGGGAAGAAAAGGGAACCCTCCTACATTGTTGGTGGGAATATAAATTATGATAGCCATTGTGGAAAACAGTTTGGGGATTCCTCAGAGAACTAAAAGTAGATCTACCTTAGGATCCACCTATCCCACTGCTGGGTATATACCCAAAGGGAGTGAAATCAATATGTCAAAAAGACACCCGCACTCCCATGTTTATCAAGCACTATTCACAATAGTGAAGAGATGGAATCAACCTAAATGCCCAATAATGGATGAATGGAAGAAGAAAAGGTGGTTTATATACACAATGGAACAATATTCAGCTATAAAAAGAACTGATATCCTATCACTTGCAGCAACATGCGTGGAAATAAGTGGAAACCATCATGTTATCTGAAGTAAGTCAGGCACAGAAAGACAAATGCCACATGATCTCACTCTCATGTGGAATCTAAAAAAAAAAAAGTGGTTCTCATAGAAGTAGAGAGCAGAATAATGGTTGCTAGAGGCTGGGAGTGCTGGGGTTTGGGGGGAGGAGAAGTGGTGGACTAATCAGTACAAAACTATGCTATCTACCCTAAGGGAACCATTGTGAAGTTTATGCATGTATTGAAACCACACACTATACCCCACAAAAATAAATATAAATAAAACTGAAAAGAAAAAAAAGAATTAAACCACCGCAGACACAGGCAGAACGACATCTTTGTGCCAACACAGCACAACTCAGCTAGCCATGGCCATGAGACAGATTCTCGCCCCACATGTGCACACGCATGCACGTGCACAGGAGAGCGCGCGCGCACACACACACACACACACACACACACACACACAGAGTAATTCCCAGTCATACCTGGTGCAGCCCAGAGCTGTTCCATTAAACTCAAACATAGAAAACAAGGGGGCCTTTTCTATAGAGAAATCCTTTTCTCTGTAAGTTTCATTATAGTTTGAGTTTAAGAATCTGCATCTCGTAGAAAAGCTGGAAACAGACCAGTTCAAACGTGACTTTCCACAGCCCAGAATATCTGCTTTGTCCTTTCAACCTACCTAGAGACAAAACATGTCTGCAAGAGATTTCTCTTATTAAATGTATGAAGGTTTTTTGTTTTTTTTTTTTTTTTGTCTTTTTGTCTTTTTTCGTGACCGGCAACGGATCGCAACCCTCAGCGTCGCGCCCGCACCGGACCGGGACCGGCAACGGGATCGCAAACCTCGGTGTTGCACCCGCACCTCGCTCAGCCAGTGAGCGGCCGGTCTGTATGTGGGATCCGAACCCTCGGCGGGAGCGCCGCCGTGCTTTCCAAGCGGCGCACTGTAGCAGTGTGCCACCGGGCCGGCCCAGGTTTTTGGTTTTTTAAAAATGATATTCCCATTTTTTCTCCCTTACTTTTAGACAGTTAAATTCTCATAACATAACCGTTTTATAAATATCTGCCTGGGTTTGAATCCCAGCTCTGTCACTTACTATCTGTGTGACATTGGGCAAGTCACTAAACCTCTCTGTAATGTTGGTCTCATCTGTAAGATGAGGATAATCACGAGAATGCCTACCTGATAGTGCTGTTGTGAGGACTAAATGAGTTTATATATAGAAACACTTAGAACTGTGTCTGGCACATAATCATTTCTTAATAAATATTCCCTATTATTATTTTTATTATAGCTCATATTCATTTCAAATTAACCAGTCTCAATGGAAAGACACGGTCATTATTAAACATTCAAACAATACAGAAAACTATAAAGAAAAAATAAAATAGTAAAATTCTCTTTTGGAGAAAAACCTCTGTTGACATTCCGAACATGCTTCCAGATAGTTATTTCCTGAGTCTGCATTTGTGTGAAACTGGGGATAATGTTACGTGCCTGATGGGCCTGGGACTCTTCACGGACGTTTGTCATGGGACGTACTTCCCACGTCTCTGGAAACAGACTCAGTGAACTGTCTCTTGGGAGCAGAGTATAACATGACTGATGCCAGCAGTTCCCAAACAAGGGTGAATCTGCCTCCCAGGGGACACTTGGCAATGTCTGGAGACATTCTGGTTGTCATAACAAGGGGGATGGGGGTGCCACTGGCATCTAGTGGGGAGGCCAGGGATGCTGCTATTCACCCTACAATGCACGGGACAGAGTTACCCACCGCAGCCAAGTTACCTGGCCCAAAATGTCAATAGGGCCAGGATTGAAAAACTCTGCCTAGGTTGTTTATTTCTAGGAAATAATAAATATTATAAGTAGGAGGGTCAGTCAGCTAGTGTATACTGGCATGGTTGTACCTGTTGTTAAACTTTTAAAATACTTCTGTATTGGTTTTCAAATAGCTCCCCTGCCCACGCCGTCCCTGCTGCCTGGGCCCCTCCCCATGGCCCAGCAACTGAAGGGTTTGCACGTGTCACAGCAGGTGGAGGGGAGCCTCCTGCTGCAGCTGTTGTGATCGGTGAGGCTCAGGCCTGACCGGCTGCTACGCACACCGGCCCTCCCCTTGGGCAGTGAGAGAGAATGAGAGCATGCACAGCTTTTCATTCCAACACATGAATACTATTTCTGCATAAATATTTCCTATGATGATGATGATTATGGGTAATGTTGGTTACAAATCAACCATTCTCTTTTTTAAAAATGAAAGGTGCTTCACTTTATTCTAACTATAATTGTAATACATGTTTGTTATTAAATGTACAAGCAAAACAGAAATTTCTGTTTGTGGTGAGCTTCCGCTGTGGCGTCTTTACAAGAGCTCTGCCAGAGACTTTAGAAGCTCCCCTCTCAGAGTGCCCAGGAGGAAGGAGAAGCTAACCTGGATACCAGCCCTGTCAGTCAGCTCGGATACAAAGAAGGAAGGGGTCACCCCTATGTGGAGCAGCAGATGGAGTGTGTCCAGGACAGACTGTTTTTTGTCTGCCTACCCTAAGACGGGGCAGGGCCCCCTCCTGTTCGGCTCAGGCCTTTAAGACGATTCAAAGGGAAAGACGTAAGGACTGGGAAAACTATAGGGGAATATCTGATTGTTTCTAAATGTTATCTTAAAAAGAAAATAAAGAGGCTTTGTTGAGAAACGTTCCTGCTGGTGTCTGCCTCTTGAAGTCTTGAACCTTCCACGCATCTAGAAAAAGAAACCATTGATTCATTTAGGTCCTGCCAAAGAGAAAGGCGTCCCATGATCTTTGGCTGGAAATTCCCCTGACACATGAAATCGAACCTGTACACACTGTTTGGAAACTGGCTTTGAAGCTGAAACATTGTGGGTGTATTTCCACGTAAATGAATACAGAAACACCACCATTTGCCATGGCTGCATGGCATTCCACTGTAGGGATGTAGCATAATTTATTTAGCCAGTTGTCTACAGATGGATATTTTCCTAAAATTGCTGCAGAGAACATCCATATAATTAAATCTTCATGAAATTTCCCACAGGATAGTTTCCTAGAAGTGGAGTTGCTGGGCCTCCAGCTCCAGAGCCTAGGCACTTACTGCTAGCTATGCTTCAAAGATGCAGAAGGCACTTGGGGTGGGGGATGGGGGCAGCATTTTTAAGGAATCCTGGAAGAAGACATGTCCCCAGGACCCAATGTCATGAACAGGTTTGCCTCAAACAAGAAGCCCGCAGCTGGAATGGGAGCCATAGCCACCCAGCTCAGCCAGCCTGACCCACAGGAGCCACTCCATCCTCCCTCTGGCAGGTCCCAAGTCATGCCTCAGGACTGGGACTCGGTGGCACAGTGTATGACAGGGGCTAGACAGGCTAGTGCAGGTGCTTCACCTGCAGGGCCCTAGGGATTCAGGGGGAGGTCGCTGTGCAGCCTTTGTCACGCACAACACATTCTGCACCACCCTCAGCCCACCCCAGGCCTCCAGGGAGTCAGAAGAAGTTGCTGACCTGTCCCTGGGGGAATAATTGTATTAGTGATAAGGTGGCCTCTGGCAGCTTAGTCAGCAGATTCAAGGCTTTGGGCTGAGTAATCCTTTGGCGTCTGCCCCAGCAGCTGGTGGTCACAGATCGGGGGAGACACCCCAACCCCCAAGCCCTGCTGGGCTTTGTCATCCTTTCTCTCAGCACAGTGCTCGGCTCTGGCTGGGCCTGACCTGCTGGGGAACCAAGGGCCAGGCTTCCGAGGAGTTTGGCTGGCATCAAAGTGATTTGAGGAGTCATAATGAAGTCAAACAGGTGCAACAACAGGCGGGTCACCCACTGCACGTGTCTTTTATTTAAACCGGTTTTTTTTTTTTTTTTTTTTTTTTTTTGCCATTCTAAGTAATACATACCAAGTATAGAATATCAGGAAAACAGAGATAAGTTAAAAAATAGACTTCCTATCCATTAAGTGCCTTGTGATCCTGTTCTCTGGAATATTCCATCTGGACTGAGGAAAGAAAGTTGGGCAAGAATGAGGCTCAGCATTAAGGACAGGGTCTGGCCTTGCACAAGATCTCTCTAGAAGGAGAGAACGGGGGCTGAGGCAGCAGGGCAGGTAGCCCGGAGGAGGGGAGCTGGACAGGCAGATCCCTCCCCACTCAGCTCCTTTGCCGATGCTTTCAACATCTTCCCCACAGTCTGTCCAATGCCCTTGCTGGAAGGGACCACCACCATGGACCAGTCCTGCTGAGGGCTTCAAGGCACCTCCTACACCCACCTCGACTCCCCACCTGTGAAGTCAAGGTCTCTAACCTCAGCTGGGCTGCAGAGCTCCCTCCAGGACTCCCCAAATCCCTTCCCCACGGCTGCTGCTTCAGATCTTGCCTCCCTCCTCAGCCCCTGCTCCCACACCCCATCCCTCCAGAGAGGCTCCTGCCCTCAGAGAGCAGGAGCAGCTCTTGAGAGCGGTCATGGCGACTGCTGCCCTCCTGCCCTGGCCCCGGCCCCACCTCCTCCCCTCCATCTGTGCTAACCCCTTCACAGCATTATCTTCTTTAATCCCACCACAACCCACAAGATTGAGATGCTGAAACTGGAACACAGAGAAGCAGAACAACTTGGCCAAGCTCACACAGCCAGAAGACGTAAAACCAGGACCCCAGGCCTGCCCCTTGAGCCCTGGGTCCTCTGATTCCTTACAGGCCCTCTACTTGGGCTCTGGCCATCTCACCGGAGATTCTGGGCATGGTGAAGGGTGCGATTTACACCCGCCTCCAGCTTTACCCTCTCTCGCTGGTCTTTCTCCTCTGTATCTTGCATTTTAAGAGGAATTCCTCTCCTAAAATATTTATTTAAATATCTCCCTTGATGCGGGGTGGAGGGTGGGGGATGGGGGGATCTTTCCTTAGTGCTCCCCTCCCTACAATCCCCTTCCCTCACCACCAGCGCTGGGCTGCCAGTTCCTCACACCCCACACATGGGTCGGCTGTCTGCCCCATCCAGCCTCCTTCGGAACAGCTAAGGACAGCAGCTACTTCTGCTGCTAAAGCCAAAGGAGGCTGCTCAGCAGCTTCTCCTTAAATATCCTCATGGAAAGCAGGAGTTTGGGGATCAGACACAAGTTTGAAATCCCTGTCTCCATCCCCAACCTCCTCCACCACTCAGAAGCTGTGTGGCCTGAGACAAATTACTTAACCTCTCTGACTCAGTTTGCTAGTCTGTGAGTTGAAACTAATAATAGTCTCTCCTTCACTGGGAGGTTTGAATAGGACATTGCAAGTATTTGTGTAAGAACTCTTCACGCTGGCTTCTTCATTCTTACTGGCAATGCTAATGATCTCATAGAACACTTGAGGAGGAGAAGCCTCCCTCCTTGAATCCTCCCCTGCCTTCCTTCCATGACCCCGCACAGTCCTGAGTTTCCCTCTGCATCTCAGATGCTACGTTGGCTCTTCCTTGGCTCAGGTCCCCAGGGGCTGAGCCAAGGAAGCCTTAGGCATTTTCATCCTAAGGGGCTCAGCCTTAGGCATTTTCATCCTTGCACACATTTGCCCTGCAGTCCTTCAGGCCTGAGGCCCCTTTGTGAGATGAGTTGAGGACAGGTTGGCTCGGGGCATGTGGAGCTGGACACCACAGTGGAACTCTGGTGGACCAGTGGGTGGGGCACTCAGGGCAGAGTCGTAGGTAAGAGTCTGGTGTAAAGTGTGATTTCCCCAGGGGAGAATGAAAAGGTCGCTGGGGCCCACCTCTGGGCACACAGAGGTGATGACAAGTTCAGGGTGAAGGAATGGGGAGACAGGCTTTGGGAAGGAGGGAGTGGTCAGTCAAGTTCAAGAAAGATGCCCTTGACTTTGACAGTTAGGTGGAGCTAGAGACCTTGTCCATGGGGGTCCTGAGGGGCTTCCTGGTGGGAGGAGGTAGGGAGGGTGAGTACCGAGGAGAGGAGGACAGGTGAGAAGCCTCAGCCCGGTGGCCTCGATCTTCTGAGGCCCCAGAAAGCGGATTACCCTGCAAAGCCCTCAAGCTGACTTTCCAAATCCCCAATAGTGCTTCTCTGTCACGGTGAAGGTTAACCCCATTTACATAAGGGCTATGCCCACTCCCTCTGTCCCCTGAACTTCATGATCCTTCCAGAAGCTTCTTGCTGTCCTTCTTCTCCCCAGGCTTTAAGGCTGGGCAAACCCCAGCCCAGCTCACCCCAGGGGTGAGCTCAGGACTGCTGAGGATGGACAGTCCCCTCCAGGCCAGTAGGGACTGGCAGGCAAAGGAAAAGCTTTTTACCGGGTGTTACTTGGTGATCTTCTCAGTAACTGCAGAAGTGATAATAATAGCACCTGCACCCATCATTCATTATGCTCTCACTAAGTGCCAGGCACTGAGACACGTTTCCTGGTTTATCCTTCTTAGTTTCCCAGCTACACTACAAGACAGGTACTTTTGTCATCATTCTTTACAGACAAGGACACTGAAGTTCAGACAGTTTCAGTCACTTGCTTGAGGACACATGGATGGCCTGTGCCACAGCAAGGACTTGAACCTGGGTCTGTCTCTGCTCTCTCCACCCCACCAGCCGGGGCCAGGCATGGTGCAAGGAGGCCCAGACTCCTCCTTCCCACTCCTCCCCTCAGAACCGTCATGGGCTCGAGCTGGTAAGATTGGGCCTGGGGGCAGCAGAGGGACTATGAGGTCGAGTCAGGGGAGGAAGGGGAGGCTGCCTGAGAGCCCGAGCCAGGCTCACAGGGCTGTGTCCTCATCCCTTTCCCTCCTGAAGCCCCCACCCTCCATGTAACTGAGAAAAACACCTGCCAGCACCTCTTCTGCCACCTCATAGGCCAGGAGGAGACCCTTTAGATTAAGCCCCAGGCCTCCTGCCCCCAGGCCAGCTTCAGACCCTCTGTTGGACCTGACCCTCCTCTGTGCCAGGTGTCTAAGGATTGCTAACCTTCCAAGGGGGCCAAGATCCTCCAATCGTGGGCCCCAAGCAGTCCCTTATCAAGAAATTCTGGTGAGAACCGCCAGGGGGAGAGCTGGATCTACCTAGGAGCCAGAGTGAGCGCCCACATGCAGGGAACCACGCAGGCACGGGGACGCACACTCACAGATCGCACACTTGCTTTCAGACACAAGCTGCATGCAAAGTGAGCTCAAAAAGATTAAAGTTCTTGGGGGAAGTGGAGTCCACACCTCCCTTCAAGATTTGGCATTGAATGGCAAACAGCTGAGAACACAGGGCAGAAGGGACCTGGAGACATTGGGCAGCCTGGGAACTGGCATGGGGGCAGCAAGACTGACTGGCTCCAGGGGCACCTTGGTAATGCTACAGGTGTGGCCGGTTGATCCCCTGTGGAGACAGTAAAGATTAAGAGGATCATAAACTGCGTCTAGCGGCTGCCCTGGGAGAAATCTCCTTGAGCCCGAGCCACTGCTGTGAGGGGCCTCAGGAAGTTGGGGAGCTCCTGAGTTAAGACAGAGGGGACAGGAGGCAGGGAGACAGAGAACAGAGAAAGAGATACACAGAGATACAGAGACACAGAGAGCGATACAAAGACCACCAGGGCCAGGGAGAGGGAGAAATAGAGATAGAAGAGAGAGAGGTAGAGATTGAGTCAGAGGCTGGGCCAGCTCAGTGATCCAGGAGGCCTCCCACAGGCAGACAGGCAGGTGGAGGCTGCCCTGGCACCATCCAGGGCCAGGCCAACAGCTCCGATGAGCTCCACTGTGGCTGCAGCTGCACCAGCTGCTGTGGCTGCCTCCAGGAAGGAGTCTCCAGGCAGATGGGGCCTGGGGGAGGATCCGACAGGTATGGCTTTTCATGGGGGTGGTGTCTGGACTATTGGGAGCAGAGTGTGGACCAGAAGTTTGCAGGGACCATGAAAGGAAACAGAGCAACTTAGACCCAATACCAAGGTCTATGGGCAAGTGGGAAGAAACCTGCTGGCAAACCCAAAATCCTAGCAACATGGAGGTGGGCAGAGCCAGGACAGGACAGCTGAGCTTCTGGGGAAGGAAAGAGCAGAGAAGCACCCTAGAGCTGGGTAGCAAAGGGGTCCATAGTGGTGTTGAGGAGAATGTTCTTGTGGGATGTTGGAGCCTGAAGCCACCTGCAGAGAAGAAATGGGAGCTGGGAAAGTGGAGGTAGGGTATGTACTCTTGCTAAAAATAAGGGAGGAGAGAGGACAGAAGTTGGGGGTAGAGGAGGGGGTGGGGATATATAATGAGGGAGACACTTTTCCAGATGGCAGAGATGCAAGTGTGTTTAAATATGGGTGGGCAGGAACCAGTGGGGAGGAAAAGGGATCTGAGGGGCTGGCGGGGGCGGCGGGGGGCGGGGAGAGAATTGTGCAGCTGTGCCCTGGTCCAGCCCCCGCCCTGGCCTGCATTGCCCCTCAGGCGTGGGCCCCTCGCTCCAATGCCGCGTGTGTGGGGACAGCAGCAGCGGAAAGCACTATGGCATCTATGCCTGCAACGGCTGCAGCGGCTTCTTCAAGAGGAGCGTGAGGCGGAGGCTCATTTACAGGTGAGGGAGGTGAGCCCTGCTGGGCCGCTGCCCCTGAGGGTTCCTGAGAGGGCTGGAGGTTGTTCAGGGAAGAAGATGCTAGGGAAAAAATGTCCACACCAAGACACTGACCCCTGGGGCTCTCCTTCACCTGCAGGTGCCAGGTGGGGGCAGGAATGTGTCCGGTGGACAAGGCCCATCGCAACCAGTGCCAGGCCTGCCGGCTGAAGAAGTGCTTGCAGGCAGGCATGAACCAGGATGGTGAGCCGGGGGTCTGCGCCCTGGAGGGGGTTGCACAACAGAAGAGATGGGCAGTGTGATTGGTGCGGTGTCTTCACCCTTCCTGCCTCCCCAGCCGTGCAGAATGAGCGCCAACCCCGAAGCACGGCCCAGGTCCGCCTGGACAGCATGGAGTCAGACACTGAGCCCCGGATGGAGGCCCTGGTAGCTCCTCCTGTTCCCGCAGGGCCCAGCCCTCGGGGCCCTACGCCAGTGTCTTCTGCCAGAGCCCTGGGCCACCACTTTATGGCCAGCCTTATAACAGCCGAAACCTGCACTAAGCTGGAGCCAGAGGATGGTAAGGGAGGCTGAAGGCCAGATCAGAGGCCTCCACTCCTGGGTCACAGGGAGGCCACAGCACCTAGCCTGTATCCTCACACCCGGGGTCCCTGAGACCTCCCTACCATCTCCTGCAGAGCAGGTGCTGAGGTCACAACATGCTCTTCCAACAGCTGATGAGAACATTGATGTCACCAGCAATGACCCTGAGTTCCCCTCATCCCCATACTCCTCCTCCCCCTGCGGCCTGGACAGCATCCACGAGACATCAGCTCGTCTGCTCTTCATGGCTGTCAAGTGGGCCAAGAACCTGCCCGTGTTCTCCAACCTGCCCTTCCGGGATCAGGTATGCCATGGCCAGCCTGCTGAGGAGCTGGGCCAGGCCAGAGTCAGGCGACCCATGCAAGACAGGCAGGTTGGAGACCTACGTCCTGTGCGGGTGATGAGTGGACAGGCACACACCACGGATGATGACTGGGGGATGCACATGACTCTGAGTCAGTAATAGTCAGGGGCACATGCTCAAGGATGGTAACAGTGGGGTGCACATATCTCCCAAACAGGGATGGTGGTCAGGGGCCCACAGGGACCCAGGATTTAAAGGTAGTGCCTATGGCTCCCTGGGTCTTCTTTCCTTCTAGACAGACTCCGAAGCCCTGCGGACATTCTGCATGTGAAGGGCAATCTCCACGCCCCGAACAGTATGAGTGGCTTACTCTAGACCTCCTTGGAGCACAAGTGCCTGTCTCTTCAGGGCTTGAGTTTCGGCCCAACGTCTCTACCTCTGGGACACCCCTCTGGGCTTGTGACAGGCAGGCAGCCCTCAGGATGAGCCAGAAAGAGAGGCACTCTGAGTGAGCCAGTCAGTGCTTGGATGAGCAACTAGAGAAGCCAGGCTGAGTCTCTTGTGTTCACTCAACTTAGGACACTCCTGGGTGTGTCCCTGGGGCTGCCCCTCTTCCCATGTCTTTAGGCTTCCCTAAATGTTCCAGCTGCAGTTCTGGATGGAACCCATAGGGTATCTCGGAACCTAGCCAGCTGGGCCAGATGGTGCAAATCCCAGCGCTCTGGGCCCTGGCTGATGTCAGGCAGAGGTCAGGAGAACATTCTGGGCACCCAGGACCAGCCCTTCCATTTTGGGGGCACCTGTGAAGGTGGTGGAGGCTCCACGCTGGGCTGGAGGAGCTGTGTGCCAGCCGTCCCACTCATGCCCTCTCTGAGCACAGGTGATCCTGCTGGAGGAGGCATGGAGTGAACTCTTCCTCCTCGGAGCCATACAGTGGTCTCTGCCCCTGGACAGTTGCCCACTGTTGGCCCCGCCTGAGGCCTCTGCTGCCAGCAGCTCCCAGGGACGTCTGACACTGGCCAGTGTGGAGACGCGCATTCTGCGGGAAACCATCTCTCGCTTCCGGACACTGGCGGTAGACCCCACGGAGTTTGCCTGCATGAAGGCCCTGGTCCTCTTCAAACCAGGTAGCAGAGTCTTTGCCCAAGCCTTCCAGAGAAGTGGCTGGGGATGAAGAATGGGAATTCCAGTGACTTCCTTCACCTCTCACTTTTCCTCCACCACCCACATGTGTGCAGTGTGGCGTCTTCCCTGGTGGCAGGGGGAGAGAGGTGCGGGCTGGGCTCGCTTCTCCTGAGGGCCCCCCTTGGCTGACTGTGAGGGGACAGGGCAGGCTGGGGAGCCCCTGCAGCAGAGCTCACTGGTGCTATCTTCCCAGAGACGCGGGGCCTGAAAGATCCTGAACAAGTGGAGGCCTTGCAGGACCAGTCCCAAGTGATGCTGAGCCAGCACAGCAAGGCCCACCACCCCAGCCAGCCTGTGAGGTGACCTGAGCACGTGCCTACCTGCCTATCATCCTGTCCTCTCTTCACCCCCTGCCCACCTCTCTGACACCACCTCAGGGCTCCACAGATTAGACAGGATGAGGGTTTCAGCTCAACTGGCACATGTCCAACATATGCTGTGCCCTAGGCCCAGTGCCAGGCTCCGGGAGTGGGGACCAGAATGTGCATAAGACAAAGCTGCCACCTTCCAAGGATATCCAGCACAGTGACCATGCTGAAGATGAGAACCACCCTAGTCGGGTCTGTGGGGCTGCGTGTATCTGAAGGAGACAGACCTACTGGGTGTGGGGGGTGTGAAGCAGAATTGAGAGGGACTTTGTGGAGGCAGGGCTGGCCTTGGAAGGAAGGATAGGGTCTAAAAGGAGAGAAAACATCATTTACAGAGGGGGAGAGAGAGGCAAGCATGGATGTGTTCTTAGGACAGGAGCCCAGCTTGGAAGGTACAACAGATTGCTGTCAGTGAGAAGGTAGGAGATTAAGCCAGAAAGCCACCCTGAGACCAGCTTGTTGAGGACTTTGAACACCAGCCAAAGGCCACAGCTGATTTGGGAGGCTGAGAGGAGCCACTGCAGGTTTTTGAGCAGGAGAGTAACTATAATACACGGGGCTGAAGCTCATGCAGACTGGCATGGCAGTGATAACAGAGTACACTACCAGGGAGGGGAGAGCAATTACTGCCACCTTCCAGGGGATTCTCTAGAGTTCTGATCTTTGGAAGAAGCCATGCGAGTAGAAAGGTGATGACAAATGCAACAGACTCTAGGAGTTGGAATGAGTCGCACTTGGCACTTGGCTGGAGGTAAGGAATGAGGGAAAAGGAGCTATTTGGGAGGAGAGTATTCAAAAATAAAAAGGTAAGTCGGGAGGAAAAGATAGTTTTTCAGGGAACATGAGAAGGTCTGTGGAGGTGCAGGGGGCATCTTGCAGGGATGCACTTGCATAAGCCATGCACTTGGTGGACAGCAGCCCAGTCCTGGCCGGGTTTGGCAAGTGGCAGCTGCAGACTGAGAGTGTGGCTGGGGGAAGGTGGGCAGGAGCCAGTGCTCTGGGACTGCCCTACTTGGCCCACCATCAGTAGATACAATGGATTCCTGGCAAGCTTGGACATCTTGGCTTACAGGCCTCTATCGGCTATTATAGACCACATTTTCAACATTCTTTTGGGGGCTCCCAGCAGTTCTCTCTGAAGAAGTGAGCTAACATGGGCATTATCAAATCACGTCTAATTTGAGAAATGATCATAAGGAGAAGAGGTAATTTCTCTTTAAGAAGAGTCAAAGTATACAAGGTGTATACTGGGTTGTGCAGGAAGACTTGTGCTGCTTATGAGCACAGGGAGAGCATCCACTATTACTAAGACTTGACATAACATCCTAAGAGTGGTCATCACAGACACTCAGAAACCAGTGGCCTTCCTAGGCCAAGTTTCTGTTGGGACCGACTCCCAGAGATGTCCTGGCATATTGGTTATGTGTCAAATTTAAAAACGCTGATTAAGATTTCCCGTGTCACTTCTATAGCAGTTCATAACATACTACAGGCAGAACTGAGTGTTAAGATAGTGGTTTTGTATTCTCTGTCAGTGTATTTCAGTTTTTTAAAACTGCAATACCCAGGAGGAAATACAATCTCCATCATAACCCAATATATGCACAGACACTGAAAGGAAGTTCCAAAGTAAGTTCCTTACTTTGTACAATTTACTCTATTTCTATTTTATTTTCTTTTTTTAGAAAAGGCTGGTTGTGATTCACTAAATTTAATTTCAGAACTGCTAAGTGGCTCAATACCTGCAGTTCGAAAAAAAATCTCTAACTGACTTTATGGTTACTTCTTTTTCCTCCCACCCTTTACATCAGAAACACACAAGGGGGAAGGCAGATGGGAGGGTTATATGACTGCTCAGTGCCACTCACCTGGCACTCGCAAGAAAAAGGAAGCCCTTAGGTTGGCCAAACAAGTTTAGCAGATCACTGAGTGTTGGGAAGTCTTCCCGAAGGCCTCCATGGTGGGAGTTGGGTATGGAGTGCTCCACTGTGGAGTAGCCTCCCGACGTTGGGCATGGACCCCAGCTGTCAGGCCTTCTACCCTGTCAGATCCTCCCATCTGACTCTGAGGGCTTCACCATCCACCTTTATTTGTGTGCTGGGGACCTCTGCCTTAGCAAACAATTCTTATTTAAAACAATGATGAATTTTTTTCTGGATGAGTATCCCAGCCACCAAAATTATCCTTCAACTTCAGAACATTTTCAGTAATGACTATTATCATCTTAGGTGGTTTACAGACCAGAATTTATATTCTTACATATATAAAACTAATCATATAATTATCTAACACTCATATATGATTAATAATTATATATTCATATATAGGACTAATATAACTTCTCTTTATAATCTTTACACATAACAAACAATATTTATTCACTATTTTCATCGCACTCCTAAATTAATGGGGGGCGGAGTGGCTCACAACAGGTCAGGGTAGGGTGGAGCTAACTCCTCTCATGAATGGGGCCTTTCCTCAAAATTTTTCCTGACTCTCCTTGGTGTCTCTCCTCTCCTTCCTCCCCTGCCTTTCCTAGAAGGGCACTGCCCCAAGGACTAGTAGTACTCAGAAGCTGGCAATAAAACTGATGGTGTCCTCTCTCCTGTTCAGGTTTGGGAAATTGCTTCTACTCCTCCCGTCTTTGAGGTTTATTACTTCTGAACGCATCGAGCTTCTCTTTTTCCGCAAGACCATAGGGAATACTCCAATGGAGAAGCTCCTTTGTGACCAAGACCATAGGGAATACTCCAATGGAGAAGCTCCTTTGTGACATGTTCAAAAACTAGTGGAGTGTGGAAGTAAAATGTTTACAACCACTGTGGAAAACAGCCCTGAAGCTAAACATTTGCCTACCTTTTGACCCAGCAATTCCACTTGTAGGCATGTGTACCTAGCAGAAATATCCACGAAAAGATATAAGAATATTTATAGCAGCTCTATACTGTACACTGATAATGTAATAGCCCCAAACTGTATATTGATGGTACAATGGTATTATAAATTGTGGTATATTCATATAAGTGAAAAACAGCAATAAAAAAGAATGGATTACTGAGAACACATAACAACATGGAAAAACTTCAAAGACATAAAAGTTGAATGAAAAAAGCTAGACAATGGGCCGGCCCAGTGGCGCACTGGAGAGTGTGCCGCTTGGGAGCGCGGCGGCCCTCCCGCCGAGGGTTCGGATCCCATGTGGAGACCGGTTCCCGCTCACTGGCTGAGCAGGTGCCAGTGCAACACCGAGGGTTGCGATCCCGTTGCCGGTCAGTAAAAAGGACAAAAAGGAAAAAAAGAAAAAGAAAAAAGCTAGACAAAAGTTCCATTTACACAAAGTTCAAGAACAGGCAAGACTAACTGATGGTGAAAGAAGTAGGAATGGTGGTTGTCTCTGGGTGGGTGGGTGGCGGACTGATTGGGAAGGGGCCCAAAGGAAACTTCTGGTGTACTAGAAATCTTTATTTTGATCTGGGTGGTAGTTCCACAAATACATTCATACATAAAAATTCATTGAGCCATGCACTTAAAACTTGTGCACTTAGGGCCGACCCCGTGGCACACTCAGGAGAGTGTGGCGCTGGGAGCGCAGCGGCGCTCCCGCCGCAGGTTCGGATCCTATATAGGGATGGCCGGTGCCCTCACTGGCTGAGCACGGTGCGGGCGACACCACACCAAGGGTTGCGATCCCCTTACCGGTCATGAAAAAGACAAAAAAAACCCCCCAAAACTTGTGCACTTAGTTTTGTTAGACCTCAGTAAAAAAGTGACAAATAAAAAACAGAATGAATGTAGTCAAGGCTCTCCCCTTGAGGACACTGAAGGACTGAGCATAAGGTCTGGTTTCCACTCCAAGTCAGAGACCAAGGACAATGAATTCAGCCCAGTGGAAAATCTCCCCCACACAGGATTCAACAACCCAGCTTATCTCTAGAAGGCATCCCACCATCCCACAGCATCTTGATCTTTACCTTCCTCATCCTTCCTCATCCCCTTTATAAATAAACGTGAGCACCACTCAACTCAATATAAGGCAGCTACAGGCACTTTTTGTAAAAAGGATTCATCACTTCTTGATTCCTTACGGAAAGATGAAGCTCAGACAAACCTGATCCTTCTTAAAGGCAGACCCAGAAGACCTAAAAAATAATAATTTTAAAAAGTTAACATATATCAGGTAATGTGTACTACAGGTAGTGAGCTGAGCACTTAGTATGCATTGTTTAATCCTCAGATTAACTCTGGGGGAGGGACCAATGATCCCCATCTACAAGTGAAAAAACAGGATTAGAGAGGATTCACACCTTGGTATGACTCTACCTAATGCTGCTTAACTTTGGCACTGACACCTCCCTCCACCCCCTCTACCCCTGGAACCGGCTGACCAATTGTTGCATTTTCTGCCTTCAGTGAGGAAGTGCTTAAGATGAAAAAGGTCATGTGAGAAATCCACAAAATCCGAGGGGTTCCCTGCTCTTTGGCCTGTGTTTGAATTCCCCTAATTGGCAGAGATCTCCTGTCTGCTCTGGAAATGATGAAAGCTAGGCTGGTGCCCAGAGAGAAAAGAGTATGGCAAATACTGCCCAGTTTAAGCCCTTCTCACTTAAGTACTCAAACTACTTGCGATTCTCCATCTTCTAAAAGCATCAGACTGGCCTTATTTGGGTTATTTAATGTCTAAGATGCCATTACATTCTCCAATTCCCTATCAAAAGTTTTATCCATAAGATTTAAAGATCTGCACAGAGGTACCTTTAACAAGAAACATGGTTGAGATATGACCAGACAAGCCCTGCACATTTATCTGACAGGCTGGCTTTTGGGAACATGGTAAGACTGCAAAGGTATCCTGGTAAGTTCACAGGCTAGTGGGGATGAGTGAGCACAACAAATCTACATTGGGAAACAGATTTTGGGGCTCTCTAGGAGGAAGTCTTGGAGAATTAGAGGAGCTACATAAGCTGGACTGTCTGCTGTCAACCTGGCATCAATACCACTCTCCATCAACTTCTAAGGATTTTTCTTCCTTGCAAAGAGGCCAGGCACTACATTTCTCAGAATCCCCTTCCCATATGATTTGCTAATGGAAGGCACTCACATGAGATTTGGAGGGTAAAAGGAGAAGCCATTGTTTTCTGGAGACAGTGGCAGCCAGATTTGGGGGAAGATGGGCAATTTCACAGCAGCCTCCTGGCTAGCTTTTTAGAACTGCAGTGGCTTTCAGGCAAGCTCTTGAGAAGTTTGGAACTTTTGGCTGAGATCTATATTGACTTTCTTGACCTTCTGTGTGAACTTCTCTGACCTTTGCTCCCCCAGTCCTTCCAATGTTTATGTCAGCTCCTAATTTCTATACTAAGTCCTTCTGACCTGGAATATGCTGAGTGGCTTCTGTTTTCCTAATGTGGTACAGCTCTAGTTAATCCCAGGATTTATTCAACCTTTTGTTGTAAACTGGCCCCAGTGAAATTCTCAGGGGTAATGGATTTCATTCAGGGCCCTTGCTAGAAAAGGGGATCATTTGAAAGCTCTTTTTTGCCCTCAATGCCAGAAATGTCTTTGGTTATGAAGCATCACAGAGGTAGTCCCTGTAGACCTATCTAGGCCTTTCTTTTCAACTGAAACTGCAGTTTTAAGATCGGTGAGACACTTCCTCTATACTCCCAAAGGGGGTATTTTGAGGTAGAAGGGCAGGAAAAGACTCAAAGATGCTAAGAAGTGCTCATTCAAATTAATAGAACCTGATAGTCGAATCGACCTGGATATTGTGGATGACTAGTTTCCATCTGCTGGATATCATTGGTTTTCCCCACTAGCATGTAAACTCCACAGGGCAGGGATCTTTTGTTCACCAAAGTACCCCAAGCTCTGTGGGTGCTCAGCAGGTATTTGTTGAATGAATGGAACCTGGAAGTGACACTCCTTGACTATGAGTCTGAGATGTCTGTTAAGATTCAACTGTCACATGTGCCCGTATCTGCTTCCATGGTTATGTCCCTGGCTCTAAGATAATGTACTGCCACCCAGTCTATGGGAAAGAACAATTAAAAAAAACAGAAACAAAAACCAAAGCTCTGGTCTCTTTATAACTTGTATCTCCTTACACATTTCCAGTCTCAGGTCTTCATACAGAATGTTTTGTTGTAGACTCAGTAATCTCAGGGGCAAGTTTTAAAATAGCATATCTAGGTTTTATTTAGCCAATTAAGGAAATTTTAAGAAAAAATTAACATTCACTATCCTTATTTCAATGTAATGTAAATAATGCAAAAATGTAAGTTTAATGTAAAAAGAAATGGGAAGCATGATCTTAGAATTTAAAAAATTAAATGAATTTCACATTAGGGAAAAATTCACTAAATTAATATTTTTACATTTCACCTTGACCTGGTTTCGCATTTGGGAACCACTGATCCTATTCAACCCTCTCATTCAATACCTAAGTGCTCAGCACCTTTTGTTAGATGCTGGGGATCGAAGAGTCAACAAGACAGGCATACTTCTTGCCTTGGGAAGTTTACATCAATTGTTTGATGCTGTGAATACTGGGAGCTCATTCAATACCTAAGTGCTCAGCACCTTTTGTTAGATGCTGGGGATCGAAGAGTCAACAAAACAGGCATACTTCTTGCCTTGGGAAGTTTACATCAATTGTTTGATGCTGTGAATACTGGGAGGTGGTGAGAACACAAGACACATAACACAGTTCAGGAGGTCAGAGGAAAGTTCCAGTGTAACTGCCCTTACAACACTGAGAACTGAGGGTCAGGTAGGCATTATCCAGAAAAGGAAATCTTGGGAAGATAGCTCATTTCCAGATAGGAAAACTAACATCCAGAAAGGGCAAATGACTTTCCCAAAGTCATGCAGTAAAAGTTAGTGGCAGAACAAAAATGACAAACTAGGTTTGAATTCCCATTTCTACCGCAGTATGTTACTCTGGCGTTCAATTAAACTCCTTGAGTCCTCTATCAGCAGATCTTGCTACTTCTTCCAATGGCCATTTTAGGTGAGGATCCTAAGTGCACATTTACTGCCTTCCCCGCCCATCTAGCCTTATACTGATTACATAAGATTAAACAAGTCTTGACAGCCAGCAGCTAGCATCCATTACAGAAAACCAACATGTTGAATCTCAACTTCATTTGTATTCAGTTTAGTCCCAATAACTACCACCTCTGTGCTTTGTCAATTTGGGGTTGGGTCCTTTCCTTAAAACACATCAGTGTAACTAAGAAATTACTGCTGTCCCTTGGGGTGGGGTGGGGTTGGGAGCCAGGATGGTCAGAAAACAAACCACACATATTGTTGCTTCTCGAAGCTTTGTTCTTTAATGAGCCATGGGGTACTTTGTTCATCAAGCTGCTTTTGTGTAGCCATACAGTGCATATTTTGAGTGACACAAATTGCACTTTATACAGATGATGTCTTGCTCCCTGCCCCGTGCCCCCCCAAAAAGAACAAAAAGGAAATTACAAAGTGCCTGTTGATTGCATCAGGAATGTAATCAGTTCTGTGGGTGAGATAAATCATTCTTCTTATAGAATTATTCTATTAAACAGTAAAATGATATATTTCACAGGATATGTCCTTTTACAATACATAGTTCTTTTAAAAATTTATACTCAGCATATTATAAATTACTTTAAGTCCATTAAAATAATATAATACTAATCTGTAGTCAACACCTTTCCCATAGTAAATACAAATACTTGGTTCAAAAGGTGCAACTTTTATATGACCCAAGAGGGCTTATAAATAGGCATTAAGTATGGATGGATAGCAAGATGACAGGCTCATTAGTGGGACTTTTTTGAAAACAGTTTCAACCAAGAGACCAACAAAATCAAATAAGTCTATCTCTACAATCATCATTTTGTTGTGATCCTTTTAATACCAAATCAAACATGGGAGTGGTTCCAGAGAAAAGAGGTTAAAAGTACTCTAGGGGCACAGAAAAACAGAGGACTCCCACAAATACCAAGGAACTTTACTATCAAGGCTACATGTGTTGAGGGACAGTGCTGGGGAGCTGTCACAAGGTATGGGTGGACATAACACATTTTTCAGTACAGAATGATGCATGCCCCATGTCCAGCTCCTACCAAGGAAAAAAAAAAAAAAAAAAAAAAAAAAGGAGGATAAGAAAAGCCATCTGGATTATGTTTCTTTTTAAAATTAAAACTCTCTTAACTTTGACCACATCCTGAGAATCCTGTCTTCTTTCTAGATCACCAAAGTGCTTGTGAAAGGTACACATTCATTAGTTACGATTAAAAATACATGGCCCATAGGCACTGAGGTGGGACTGCAGAACCTTGCTGGACACCCTCTTTTCAGCACGTTTCTGTGACCTTCTGTCTTTGACAGTGAAAACAACCCTATTATGATGGAACACAGAACAGAAGTCTTTACTAACCTTGCTATAGAGGGTTTCCAAAGCATGAGAAGGTGGGGGCCCTAGTTTCCCATCTCCTGACCTCAGCTTCTTCTGTCTCTCTTTGCAAGGCTCATGGTGAGAGGGCTGTATCGCCCTTTGTGTTTTCAGAAGCCCAGAGTGGTAAAATTATTTAAATGACAGGGAAGTACAAAGTACGCTGCAAACTAAGCATGTCATTTCCCTGAATCCTGCCTATATTTGCTTTAGTTTGCTTCAATTTGTGATACAGAATGAAATTACACTTCTCTGCTTCCATTACATTTTCAATGATACATACGCAATTACAGGGTTACACTGGCTTTAATGGGCAGAATTGAAAATCCAGGTTTCATTTGGGGCTGGGAATGTGTGACGTGACTAGAATGTTCTGCATTTTGGAGTATGAGCTCCAAATGTGGGGCTGCCCCACTGCTGCCATGCAGAGATTTCCTTTGAGGCATCTGAGATCAAAGAAAAGAAGTAAAGAAGCAATAAGAAACTACAAATTTGACACATTAAGGTTAAATACCTTACTCATAAGTGGCTGTAATGTGGTATCACTTTGTGGGTTACATAACTTTAACCACGCAGAGGACCAGTTAAGAACAGATGGAAGCAGACACAGCATTTGGTTCTCACAGTTTCTAACACTTATGGCTTCATTGCTTTATCAGGCCAACAATGCCTGTTACCCTATGAGAACAAGGGCTTCCTTCCCTCAGAAGGAGGGCCCACACTTGCTCTCCATTCTTGCAATGGTGTGGCTCTCTCCTCCCCACCACCTCCCATCCTGGCAGCTTGTTAAATGACTAGAAATCCACAAATCTAGCAACCGAAAAAACAAACATTTTTTATTTAATTTTATCCAAATTCAGGTTTCAGGTCCCTGAGAAAAATTATAAAGTCTCTTAACATCCATCACCTAGTTCCTATAAAGTGACTTATATAAGTAGCTTTTTAACTGCTGAAAATTTATCTTGCCCAAAAAAACCACACAAACATTTAGAAGGGAGAACATTTGCCAAGATGTGTTCTCTAGGCCATTCCTTTGGGGCAAAGGAAATTACTCAACTTGGGTAATCTCTTTTTTTAATGTGGTATTTAACCAACATTCTGGATCAAGTGGAGAACAGTAGTTAATGCCCAGCAGCATACCACTCTACCAAGAATACTGAAACACAGACTGTGCAGCCTGGCACAAGGCCAAGGAACTAGCAATCCCACTTTGACACAACCATGCTAAGGGGTTTTCCTCTATGAGATTATCTGAAGTTCAGATTCTTAAAGGCTTAAAATTTATTACTCCTCAACATGAACATGAACAAGGTGGCAGATGTTTGTGGGATTTAAAACAATATTTACTCAATAACCATCTTCATTCTGGAGATTTTAAAAGCTTCCTTTCCCTGGCTCAATTCTGAACCCAAAATAGGGAGAGGAAAGACTCCTGCTACCTTTAGCTGCCACTTAGAATGATGCTCCAAGTCTAATCTCTGGGGCTGGCCAGTAACCACTGAGGCAGTGTCATGAGGTTCAGTGTTGTGTAACAGGAGAGACTGTGCCTTAACAAAAGACTTAACAGTTCCATAACTTCAAATCAAAGAAGTATGAAAAAGAATAACCAAAATTCAGGTAACCAAAATTCAGATGGTAAAGGCTCTCTTTCAGAACAGTGCATGTGATAGACAAGATGCATTTAGTAACGTTCAAAATAAACATTTTCACATACTTAAGAAAGGGTATTATATTTCATTTTTCATACATTATAAATAGCAAAAACAGAATTCTAATTCCACAAATGCTAAGACACTTAAAATGCTATTATAACTCAGGTGTATGGAGACCACCTAGTGGTGAAAAAGATGGTCTTACTTTTCCCTCAACCCAGGGATGAGTGGCTCTCATTGCCCTGTCCAATGGCCCTTAATCTGTGGGAAGAAATTCCATGGGAAGGAGGGAAGCACACGGTTAAAAGGAAATATGCATACTATATATATATATATATATATTTTTTTTTTTTACAGTAAACTTCAGAAACCAGAATATTAACAAAAATAGCTTCAAGTAGTCCTTGATTTTTTTTTCATCTATTTAATACTGATGGTCTGAGGAAAAGAAGATTAAAGTTAGATGGGTCATATTAAAAAGTTTTTTATTTTTTGGCAGCTTTCTGTAACACTTATTCATGTGACGTTGTGTGTGAATGTTATGGGAGAAGTGATTAAATGGTCACATTATTTGTCTGAATCCGTGGTGGGAATCCACCAGCAGATGAATAGGCTCATATGTAGTCTTCAGTTTAATCTATACAAAGAGAAAAGTCTGGATGGATTAGAATGAAACCCTCATGTTTAGGGATCACTATGTCTCTGAGACATTTTTTTTTTTTTTTTTTTGTCTTTTTTTGTCTTTTTTCCGTGTCCGGCAATGGATCGCAACCCTCAGTGTTGCCCCCGTACCGGACCGGGGACCGGCAACGGGATCGCAAGCCTCGGTGTTGCTCCCGCGCCTCGCTCAGCCAGTGAGCGGGAACCGGTCTATACGTGGGATCCGAACCCTCGGATGGGAGCGCCGCCGCGCTTCCCAAGCAGCGCACTATCCAGTGCGCCACCGGGCCGGCCCAAATACTCCATGTTTTTCATTTCATGTTTTACATATATATGTA
>NW_007726768.1:50119-56289 GCF_000696425.1 Galeopterus variegatus
GGTGGTTAAATCAGTATAGTTAGCTTATTAATCATTACAATATGGAGTCCGTTGACCAATTCCTTATTGGCCCCCTTCCTCTCCCCCACCCTTCCCCTTTTCCACCTCTAGTTTTCTAAAAGTTTAATGTATTACTGTGATTGTTGTTTCTCTCTTTCTTTCTGTCTCTATTGTTGATTTGTTTATTTATAGATTCAGCTCCCAGTTATGAGTGAGAACCTGCAGTATTTCTCTTTATGTACTTGGAAACTATTTTGCCTCCTGCCTTTCTTTCTTTCTTTTTTTTTTTTTTTTTGTCTTTTTTTGTCTTTTTTCCGTGTCCGGCAACGGATCGCAACCCTCAGTGTTGCCCCCGTACCGGACCGGGGACCGGCAACGGGATCGCAAGCCTCGGTGTTGCTCCCGCGCCTCGCTCAGCCAGTGAGCGGGAACCGGTCTATACGTGGGATCCGAACCCTCGGATGGGAGCGCCGCCGCGCTTCCCAAGCGGCGCACTATCCAGTGCGCCACCGGGCCGGCCCATCTCTGAGACATTTAAAAAAAAAAAAATTAGAAGAATCTGATCCTAGGACCAGGGGACATGAGAATAGTATGGCTACTGAAACTTTAGCCTATGTGATATATATGACAGGAACTAACCAGGAGTTAAACTAGCATTGATTATTATATGACATCAAACATCATCAGGAAACAAAACATGTACTCTCTTCACTGTATAACCAGATGTCTCAGACATGCTCTGATGGCTTAGTAAAAACAATCATTTTACTTTTCCCAGAACATAACATGTAGTAATTTTCAAAAATCTTAAAATAGAGGGCTTAGGCTTTTTGTTTATAAATCCTTGAAAAAAAATTGTATTCTACCCCAGCTCCTAACTATCCCAAAATAAACCCAAAGGCTTTTGCTTTCATAGTTAAGAAAGATTTATATGTTTTCCTCAAGTGTCAGAAATCAGAGGGTCTCTCAGGCCCACAATATTTCCCCCGGTTCATACCCACCTCTGGGAAGGGAAAAGAGGGTGGGGAGAGGCAACTACAACTGACCGAAATTCCCAGGCCCTAGGTGGCTTTGTTTAGTGAAATCTCAATTCAAGTACAGCAGCCAAGGCACAGCTGGCATCATCCCCAGCAGGCTTCAAAGAGGTCTTTCGCTTCTGCAGGAGGCCCAGGAATTTGGCATACAAGGTCTTAGACGTATGCTTAGGCAAGAGCAGACCACAATTAGGATGGATTACTGTGGACAAGGTGATGAGAAGAGGCCCCAAAGATGATATGTGTTTACCACTCTGTAGCCATGAAGGGATGCACATCTTCCGGTTCAGACCATAAACTCATTATTTCCAAAGAGCGGTAACTGTTGGGTGGAGCTGCAGTCTGGGTCCACAGTTTTCCTGCGGCCAGACATGACTGTCCCTTCTGGGGTCTCTTTGGTTTTCTGAGGTGAGTTTTTCACATTCTTTAATTTTTGTTTGCCCTTTTCAGGGTTGAAGGTTCCTCTGCTGATGAACAGAGGCCTGTCTTCCAGGGATTTGGTCTGGCCCAATGGTCCTTCCATTCCCAGGACCTCACCAGCTGAGGCAGCTCGATAGAATGGAGATTTGGAATAAATCTGAAATCGTTTTTTGGTCCCATGAGACGATGCTGTGTTAGACAGAAATAAAGAAGAAACCGAAGAGTCCACTGAATCCAAAGCGTCTTGCTGCTTTTTTAGCTGCTTTCGCAACTTGCTTGAAGGTTCAGATTTGCCAGCTGCCTTCAGGGAGCTAAGGGCTAAGCTTCTCTCTAATGCAAAAATGAGACCAAAGCTGTAAATGACAGATCCCTCTAATGAAAATCATTGTACAATGAATAGGTATCACTGTTCACACATGGAATTGGGTGGGCTAAGATCTGGAAGGTCCAAGCTGATCTACTTTGTGCAGTTATAACTCGAGAAGAGCTCACAATCCATTTCTACATGTATCATTTCAGACTCAACCCCAAGGAAGTCTGGTGTTTGCCTATGCCACCAGGAGAGGCCAAGAACAATCACTATCATTTAAAAAAAACTGCTAGGACATGCAGTAGGTTTGGGTGTGTCACTGAGACATGCCACCCAATTAAAATACCTCCTTCAGTATATAGACTCATCTCACAGCAGGGTACATATTCCTGCCTCCCACCCTTAGAAAATGATCATGGGTCAGTAAGACAACAGGTATTATGATTACTGGCTTTTCTCTGTGGTAAACACAGAAGAAATCATCAAATTACCAAAAAACTGCATTACATCTAATGAACAATTTATATGGAAGCTTCACAAGGATCAGTGATTCCTTAGGACTTTATCACCTTTTCATGAAAGGTCAGTGCATTCATGAAAGGCACTTGGTCTTAGTTTAGGAATCCTTATTCTTCCTTTGCAAAAATTTACCTGATTTCTCAGAGATGGCACTTTCAGACTCCACATTCAAATTTTCTGAACTATCAGCAGTCCCAATGGAGGCCTCAGACTCAAGAGTTTCATCATCAGAGGCACGGGGTTCCAGTATAAGCATCTCAAAAGTTAACTCCTCCCTGTAGATACAGTCAAGAAATCCATTAGTATTTGATAGGAAGTGGAAGGAAAACAGCAAGAAAAAAGACCTTCCAGGAAAGTTAGGAATTTGAGTAGCAAAGACAGTCACATTTCTTACTGTCCCCGTCCAGGGTGGTGATAAGGACCTGTATACCAAAGTAATGGCGAAGGATAAAAGTATATGAATTAAAGGACAAAATGACAGCAAATCTAGGACCAATAATAGGGCTAAAGGTAGGGTAAGGAAAGATGCTTTAGCTGTGAGGTTTTATGGTAAAATGAACTCTGGAATGATAATCAAGAGATCAGTTCTAAACTCATTCATAGTGCATTAGGAAAGTACTTTCTCTCTATGGACCTCAGCTTCCTCATCCACAAAACAAAGAGATTAAATTAGATAATCTGGCTTTATTTTCCATGCTGCAGAAAACCTCACTTAATCTTCGTGTTTGGTCCTGGTTGTTAAGAAGAACTAATGCAAAGGTCATAACACTGCAGTTCAGAAGAATAGAACAACAAAGCAATTGAGCAAATGCCTCCTCTTGAAACGGATATAGCAATGGAAATAGAAGCTATAGAAAGGTAACCTCACTTAATCTTCGTGTTTGGTCCTGGTTGTTAAGAAGAACTAATGCAAAGGTCATAATACTGCAGTTCAGAAGAATAGAACAACAAAGCAATTGAGCAAATGCCTCCTCTTGAAACGGATATAGCAATGGAAATAGAAGCTATAGAAAGGCTTAAGAATCATGTAATACAGGGGGGTTTAACAACCTATACACAGTGATAGAGAAGGGAAGGTCAGAAAGCTTGAAAAGTATCAGGGAGTTGAGAGTTAATAGAAATGTAAATGCCAGATTGTCCACAAAATCAAATTACTGAAGTAAATGCAAAACAAGAGAGTCTCAGAATATGGAGAAAAAGGGAAAAGAAATCAAGATAAGAGAAGAAAAAAAGAGACCTAGAGGGCCAGTCCAGGAGATACAATCTATGCATAATAGGAACACCTGAAACAAAGGACAAAACGAATGAAGCTGAAATAGTAATTAAGGAACTAACTGAAGAAAATTTTCCAGAGTTGAAGAGCAAACCAGATCTACAGATGGAAAAAGTGCACAGAGTATCCTTAAAACGTAACAAAAAGAAAGCAACACCTCCACATATTCTGGTGATGTTTTCAAATTTCAAGGATAAAGAAAAAATTCTGTATCAGACAGAGAAAGCAAGTTACCTATAAAGGGGCAAAAGTCAGGCTGATGTCAGATTTTTCTCTTGCAACTCTAAATGCCAGAAGACAATAAAACAATTATCTACAGAGTTTTAAGGGAAAATAACTTTGAACCAAGAATTATATACCCTGCCAAGTTATTATTTCTGAACAAAGGCAACTGAAGACAAACATGCAGGGGTTGAGAAAGTATGTCAACCAAGAACCTTCTCTGAAAAATTTGAAGAATGATTTACTACAGCAAACAGAGAACATGAACTAAAGTAGGGAGGCAATTGTATAAAAGAATTAATGTTGTTTTCCAAGTTAGCCTGGAGTTGCAAACTTGCCATGAGACACATACTATCCAGACCCTGCGAAACCAAAGAAGACATCAATAAAGCTATGTTGATTCCACCCTGAAGCAGGACCCTAAGATAACATCAAGGATGGGAACAGAAACAGATGGAGCCTTGATGAGACCTTGCACCTGGCTCCCTGCACGGAGCCCCCATGGCTCATGTCCCCTTCTCTCCTGCTTTTCACTTCTCACATTCCATTCCCTCAATCCCCTCTTTAAAAAGTCCTCAGTAAATGTGAGTCTTTGAGATGGCTTTAGTCTGGCCATTCTCCTTCAGGTCACCAGGGTGTAGTGTCACCCCACTCCTGCTCCAGTGATGATGGAGGTAACGGAACTTCTTATTTGTCTCTCTCCTAAATTGCAACTGATTTCCCTACCCAGTACCCCACTAAGGCTGCTGCCTTACCCTGACCATCCAGTTTCTGGTCCCATGGCCATACTGACCGTTGGATAATAACCTTCCTTTGTGGAATGGTAGATAATGCTCATTCTTTAAAGGGACTTTATCTTAGCCTGGGAATTCTTATTCTTCCTTTGCAAAACAAATCTGTTCATGGAGGCTGGTCTCTGACCTATCAGGACTCCAAAACCTCATCTTGGCTCTCCACTATTACTGCCAGATTGAATCTTGACTAAGACTGACATACCCCATGGATACTGTGTCCTCCTCCCAGTCAGCCTCTCCAGAATCGTCAGCAGCATCAGGTCTCCCAGCTCATGGAGCTTCCTTCCCTGAGTTGACAACTTCCACACTGTTACCTGAGTATAGGCAACATGTCTTTGTCATCTCCACATCCCCAGTATCACCTGATGCAGTGCTTGACACATAAGAGATACTTAATAAATGAGGAAAAATAAAGAAAGGATATAAGGAAGGAAATGAACACAGACAATAACTGGTCTCTCCTCTTCCTTCTGGACACTCACTTCTCTTTCTGTAGGTTCTCAATCTGCTCAGTCAGTACTCTCTCCTCCTGCTGCATAGCTGCTTTCTGCTGTTCGGTGATGTCAGTTTCTATGGCTGCTTCGCTAGTTAAGGTCTCTTCTGGGACATCAGACATGGAAGGCAACCGAACGACAACAGGAGAGGATGGACTTGGATAATTTCCTCGACGAATGCGCCCCTTCCCCTGCAGAGAAAAATCCATGTTAGACAGTGAATTAGTGGCTGCATCTGTTTTATGTTGCCAAATTAGGATAACAAGTGTACTTCCATCACACCAGGTGAATGGCAGGAATAAATGGAAACATTCTTCAGAGGCCTAGGATATTTAGTAAGACATCATTCATTCAACATATTTAGATTAAAAAGATTCTTGCAAGAGCACTAGAAAATGGACACTTCAGTGAGTAAGAGTGTAAGAACCCACTGTGTACTGAGATGAGATTCTTCTTTTAATCTAAGCTGCGTCTACTCCAAACTAAATAGCCACACATGGCTATTTAAATTAATTAAAAACTAAAGTAAAATTTAGTTCTGCAGTCACACTAGCCACATTTCGAGTGCTTAATAGTCAAAGGTAGCTAGTGACTACCATATGAACAGTGTAGTTATAGACATTTCCATCATCACAGGAAGTTCTGATGGACAACAGTGCTCTATAACTTTAATCTTAGAAAGCACAATCTCTCTAGGAAGACCACAAAAATATGTCCCGAAACTTGGTTCACAAAACAAAAACAAAAACAAAAACAAAAAAGTCATCTATATTACAGGTTGATAGTGAGATATATTTTCTTAAGAAATTTCTGTTCTCGGGGCCGGCCTGGTGGCGCACTGCTACAGTGCACCGCTTGGGAAGTGCGGCGGTGCTCCCGCCAAGGGTTCGGATCCCACATACAGACCGGCCGCTCACTGGCTGAGCGAGGAGCGGGGGCAACACCGAGGATTGCGATCCCGTAGCCGGTCCCGGTCCGGTCCGGGCGCAACACTGAGGGTTGCGATCCGTTGCCGGTCACGAAAAAAGACAAAAAGACAAAAAAAAAAAAAAAGAAAAAAAAGAAATTTCTGTTCTCGAGATTGGTGGGGTGGTAAAATCTTGT
>NW_007726768.1:56585-76790 GCF_000696425.1 Galeopterus variegatus
AAAAAAAAAAAAAAAAAAAAAAAAAAAAAAAAAAAAAGAAATTTCTGTTCTCGAGATTGGTGGGGTGGTAAAATCTTGTTGTTTTTCAAGTTGATTACCTTACATATATGACTTTAGCTTCTGGTAATGGCAGACTATGTTTTTCAGGCTAAATCTCCTGTTAAGAACAACTAGACCAAACATAAAAAAATCAATATATGCTTGAAGGCTGGAAAGCTAACAACATAGACTAAGGAGATGCTACCCCAGCATGTAGTGCTAATCTAAATTTCAGAAGCGGTGGGCCGAGAGTCTGAGACAGAGTATAGCAGGGGTTGGCAAACTATGGCCTGTGAGCCAAATCCAGCCTTGTGCTTATTTTTGTAAATAAAGCTTAAATAGAATGCATTAACTCTCATTAATTCACTCATTTTCTATGGCTGCTTCTGCCAAAAAATGGCAGAATTGATTGTTGTGGCAGAGACCATATGGTCCACAAAGCCTAAAATTTACTCTCTTGTCCTTTACGAAAGGAATTTGCCAGCCCCTGAGGTACAGAATAAAAGTTGGAGTTCGGAGCAACTCAAGGGTGTGGGCTGCTGCTTGTTCAAACCTCTACCTGACACCGGGATCCACAGGTTTGCATCCTAGACAAAAGGGTAAAATGAAATCACAACAATCCTTACAGACACAGCCTAGCTTCAAGTCATCTGAATGGTCTAGAAAGCTGTAATCCCCTAAAATTGGTTTAAAGTAATCCTAGATTGCTAGTGCTTTAGGACTGGGTAGAAAAAATGAAAGTACTCTTTGGAGGAAAGTAACATCATTCTAGGCCTCAAAATATTTTTACAAACAATTTTTCAAATACTAGGTCTGACAAACAATCAGAGGTAGGAAAGCACAAAAGGAGACAAATCAATGTAAATGAAAACTAGTAAAAACAGCAGAAAACAAATCCTCAATGACTCCAGATATTGTGGCTATCAGACAAATTAACCATGCTGATAAAGATACGAAGACATAATTGAATTAGTAAACTGGAAGTTAGGTCAGAAAAAAACTACAGAATCAATCAGGAAGAAATGAACGACTGGAAAAATTTATAAAAGAAGGTCAAAGACAGGGCACAATAAAAAGATCTACCATACTTTAAATGGAATACAGGAGAGGAGAGAGATCTTGTAGAGGAAATATAGATAATGACAGAGCGTTTTTATTAATCCAGTTAAAGATATTAACCTACTGAGTTAAGAAAGTCTACAACCCCTAAGAAAGATAAATAAAAAGTTTATATGCAGACACACAACTACTAAAAACCAAGGCAAGAAAAAAGCTTAAAGACAGTCAGAAAAAAATAAATTATCTGCAAAAAGAAAGCAACTGTTAGATTCAAAGCTTATTCCTCAACAAAAACAATGAAAGGCAGAAAACAATGAAATGGTATTTTCAAAGTGATGAAAGGAAAATGTAACTGCCAACCTAGTATTCTACACATAGCAAAAACAACCTTTAGGAATAAAGGTGAAATAAAGACATTTCAGACAGACTGAGAATATGACACCAGCAGATGTGCATAAAAGAAATACTAAAGGACAGATAGAAAATGATCCAAGAAAAAAAGTTAGAGATGCAGGGAGAAATAAAAGGCAATCAAAACAGTAAGTATATAAGTCTAACTGAATACTGACTGTGTAAAACATAATAATGATGATATGATGGGTTTAAAATATACAGATAATTAAAATACACAACAACAAAACTAAGTCATGTAATAGCTAAAACATTAAAGTCCTTGGGAAAAGACAAAACTACCAACTGACAGACTTTGAGGTCAAAGATTTATGTTGAAATCTTTAGATTAACTAGTAAAAGAATAGTAAAAGTGTAAAACTTATACATTTAACAGAAGAAAAATTATGGTTACTAGAGGCCGGGTAGGAGGGGGAGGGAGGATAGGTAGAAGTTGGTTAATAAATACAAAATTACAGGTAGATAGGAAAAATAAGTTCTAGTGGTTTCGAGTAGTGCTAGATGTCTATAATTAACAATAATTGATTGTATGTTCTCAAATGGCTACAATAGAGAAGCTCAAATGCTCTCATCATAAAGAAATAATAAATTTTTGTGATGATGAATATGCTAATTACCCTGATTCAATTATCACACTGCATACATGTACTGAAATATAACTGTAGCCCATAAATTTGCACAATCAGTACACGTAAACTAAAAAATAAATTAAACAGAAAATATTGAAAAAATGGAATAATAAAAAGTAGTCAAAATAAAAAGGCAAGAAAGAATAAAAAAGCCAAGAAAGAAAAGAAAAAGAAAAATGTATCAGGTAGGACAAATAAAAAGCACACAATGAAATAGTAGATTTTAAATCCAAACATATTAATGATTAAATTAAATGTAAATTGATGTAAATGCTCCATTAAAATCTGAAGATTGTTAGGCTGTATTAAAAAAAAGAAAAGCCAAACTATCTGATGTTTGCAAAAGACACATATAAAACATAGAATTCAGAAAGGCCGGACATGAAAGAATGGGGGAAAAAAAAAAGATATACCATGCCAATACTAAATAAAAGAAAGCTTTGTAGCTATATTAATTATGAAGAAATTTTAAGGTAATAAGTGTTATCTGTGATAAAGAGAGGTATTTTGTAATGACAAAAGTTCAAATTATGAAGAAGATATAACATTTCCAAATTTGCATGTAGCTAAGAAATGGATTCAAAGGATTTAAAGTAAAGTATTTACAGAAATATCAAAGAGGGCTGGCCCAGTGGCGCACTGGAGAGTGCGCCACTTGGGAGCGTGGCGGTGCTCCCGCCGAGGGTTTGGACCCCATGTGGAGACCGGTTCCCGCTCACTGGCTGAGCGCGGTGCGGGCGCAACACCAAGGGTTGCGATCCCGTTGCCGGTCCCCGGTACGGGCGTGACACCGAGGGTTGCGATCCCGTTACCGGTCAGTAAAAAAGACAAAAAAAAAAAGGAAAAAAAAAAAAAAAAGAAGAAAGAAATATCAAAGAAATGGAAAAATCTATAATTAGCACCAGGAAAATACGTGTACACACACACACATAAAAGATATGGAATTGAACAACTTAATTAATAAGTGATCTAATATATATAGAGTTCAATATCTAACAACTACACAATACTGATTATTTTAAAGCACACACAACAAGACAAAAAATTTCTCAGTATTGAAATATCTTACATGATCACTAAAGTCACTGAAAGTGATTTTTCTGAGGCAGTAAGCATGCCTGGGGACCTCAGCAGGAGCCATGGACAGCACCCCCCTCCTCCACTGCCTGACAGAAGGCAAGAGCACAGTGCAAACACCACTATTGCACAGGTGGTCCACCGCATCCACTACCACTGCAAGGGCAGCTCACCACCACAGTAGCAGCAAAAGCCGCTGTGCAGGCAGCTCACCACCCAGTTGATTGCACTGACACAAGGAGATCCCCAGTAGAGACTGAAAGAAGATGAGGAAGTCTCTCTCCTCACAGACCACTCCAGATCACAGAAGCAACTGTTCTACCAGATGATCAGACATTAATGTAGAGATACTAGAAATATGAAAAAACAAGAAAATATGACACCACCAAAGGAATACAGTAATTTTCAAGTACCAGACCCCATAGAGCAGGAAACCCTTGAAATGACTGAAAAAGGAATTCCAAGCAACAATCTTAAGGAAACTCAGTGACATATGAGAGCACTCAAAACAACACAATGAAACAAGATCAATACTTTAAAAAAGCATGTTGCAGAACTGGAACTGAAGGATTCATTCAATGAAATAAAAAACACAACTGAGAGATTAAAGAGGAGGTTTGAGCAAGCAGAAGAAAGAATTTATGATTTTGATGGTGGTCTTTTTAAAATAACTCAGGCAGACCAAAAAAGGAAAAAAGAATTTAAAAAAATAAAGAAAATCTATGAGAGCTAGCAGACAACCTTAAGTGTACAAACATCCAAATCATGGGTGTTCCAGAAGAGGATGAGAAAGAAAAAGGCATTGAAAACCTATTCAATGAAATAAGAGTGGAAAACATGCTAGATATAGGGAGAGACATGGACCTTCACGATCCCCAAACAGATTCAATCCAAAAAGATCCTCTCCAAGACACATTATTGTCAAACTGGCAAAGCTCAAAGACAAAGAGAGAATCCTAGAAGAAGCAAGAGAAAAGTGCCAAGTCACCTATTAGAGAGCCCTCATCAGACATACAGCAGACTTCTCAACATAAACTCTACAGGCCAGAAGAAGATGGGATTATATATTCATAAAAATAAAAGGAAAAAACTGCCAGGCAAGAATAATATACCCAGCAAGGCTATCCTTCAGAAATGAAGAAGAAATAGTGTATTTCCCAAGCAAAAACTATGGGAGTTAATCACCACATGATCAGCCCTACAAGAAGTCCTCAAGGGAGCCCTGCATCATCTGGAATCCAAAAACCAATAATCACTACCATGGATACACAAGAAAGAACAAAACCCACTGGTAGAAGAACAATGCAAACAAAAAGAGAAAGAAACTATATCTTACCACCTTCAAAAACTAACAAAAACCAAAAACAAATAAAAGGGAAAGACAGAGAGAAAAGATATTTAAAACATCCAAATGAAAATCGTTAAAATACCAGGAGTAAAACAATACCTTTCAGTAACAACCCTAAATGTAAATGGATTAAATTCCCCACTCAAAAGGTACAGACTGGCCGACTGGATTTAAAAGCTAGACCCAATTATATACTGTCTAAAAGAGACTCACTTCACCTGTAAAGACACACACAGACTAAGAGTGAAGGGATGGAAAAAGATAGTACCACACAAATGAAAATCCAAAATGAGCAGCAGGACCTATTCTTATATTGGATAAAATAGACATTAAACAAAAAACCATAAAAAGAGACAAAAAAAGCCACTATATTATGATAAAGGGATGCATCCAGCAAGAAGACATAACAATCATAAATATACATGTACCCAACATTGGAGGACCCAGATTTATAAAGCAAACACTATTAGACCTAAAGAAAGAGATAGACTGCAATATGATAATAGTTGGGGACCTGAACACCCCTCTCTCAGCACTGGACAGATTATCTAGGCAACAAATCAACAGAGAAACACAGGATTTAAGCTACACTTTAGATCACTTGGACATTGAGATATCATCTCATGCTTGTTAGACTGCCCGATTTCAAAAAGACTGAGAATAACAAATGCTGGTGCAGATGCAGAGAAAGGGGAACCCTCCTATGGTGTCGGCAGGAATGCAAACTAGTGCAGCCATTATGGAAAACAGAAAGCGGGTTTCTCAAACAACTACAGACAGAACTGCCATATGATCCAGCAATCTTACTGCTGTGTGTATATCCAAAGAAATGGAAATCATCATGTTGAAGGGATACCTGCACTCCTATGTTTATCATAGCTCTATTTACAATAGTCAAGAGTTGGAACCAACCTAAATGTCCACTGATGGATGACTGGAGAAGGAAAATGTGGTATATATACACAATGGAATACTTCTCTGCCACTAAAAAGAATGAAATTCTGCCATTCACAGCAACATGGATGAACTTAGAGGAAATTAATATTAAATGAAATAAGCCAAGAACAGAAAGACAAACACTATATAAGTGGGAGCTAAAAAATAAACCAATAAATAAAAAAAGAAAGATACAACAATCTCAATAATTCATTGAACTTTCAAAAGGAGAGAAGGGAACTGAGGCCAACAGAGAGGGAAAGTGGAGGGGGAGGGGATATTAATGAGAAATTGTTAAACATGATTACATAGCATAATGAAAAATATAGTTATTATCCTGATATGAGCATTTCATACTGTACACAGGTATTGATATTCAGCCCTGTACCCCACAGATATGTACAATCAATCACGTTTCAATAAAACATAAAAAGAAAAAATAAGTTTTGAGATATTGCAATTACAAAGACAAAATTTAAAGTCCCTATGTATTCAGAAATTAAGAAATACTCTCCTTTTTTTTTTTTTTCTTTCCCTTTTTGTCTTTTTTACCGACCGGTAACGGGATCGCAACCCTCAGTGTTGCGCCCGCACCGCGCTCAGCCAGTGAGCGGGAACCGGTCTCCACATGGGATCCGAACCCTCAGCGGGAGCACCGCCACACTCTCAAGCGGCGCACTCTCCAGTGCGCCACCGGGCCAGCCCAAGAAATACTCTTCTAAAAAACAAATGGTCAAAGAAGAAATCAGAATGAAAATTAGAAAGTATTTTGAACTAAATGATAATATCAAAACCTGTGTAAGCTCTGTCTACCTTAAAGTTATAGCCTTAAATGCACACATTAGAAAAGAAGAAAGGTTAAAAATTGAAGAGGCAAGAGTCTACTTCAGGAAATTAGATAAAGAATAACAAAATAAACCCAAGGAAGGAAAAAAGAAATACAGAGAATAAAAAATAATTAGAAAAAAGATGGTGAAAGACAAAATGTAGCTCTTTGAAACGACTAATAAAAACTTTAAAACTCTGGCAATACTGATGAAGAAAAATGTGAGAAGTCACAAATAACAAAAGGAGGAAATGAAAAAGGGGACATCACTACATATCTTGCAGACACAGAAAGGATAACAGATTACTATGAGCAACTTTATGTAAATTAATCTGAAATGTTAGACAAAGTGATAAAATTTCTATAAAAATCCAACTAATTAATACTGTCACTAAAGAAATAAAAAATGTGAATAATGTTATATTAAAGAAATTTAATCCCTAATCAAAATCTTTCCAGAAAGTAAACTCTAGGCCTAGATTTCACTGGTAAACAAGAAGAAATAACACACGAATTCTCCACAGAATTATAAAAAAAGGACTATTTCTCAACTTGTCTTTAGAGGCCAACTCAACCTGAATAACAAACTCAACCTGATAATAAGTATTAAAAGGAAGGACTATTGCAGGACTATTTTACTCATAAACACAGGTACAAAACCATAACGAACATATTATAATCAGAATCAAGCAATACATAAAATACATAATATAAAAATTTATTAAAAATAAATACATAAAAAGTTGCATTTATTGTATTAGTATAGTGATGGTTTAACACGAGAAATTCACTCAGTGTACAGTAATATATCAGATCAACAGAATAAAAAGAAAAATCTCATGAACACCTCAATACATGCTAAAGGTATTTCATAAAACTCAACATTACATCACAATACGTACTCTTCGAAGTCTAGGAATAGAAGAGAACATGCTTAATCTCATAAAGTACCTATACAAAAATTCTATAGCAAAGATCATAATTAGTGGTAAAAGGTTGAAAGTATTTTTGGGCCGGCCTGTGGCTCACTTGGGAGAGTGTGGTGCTGATAACCCCAAGGCCATGGGTTTGGATCCCATATAGGGATGGCCGGTTTGCTCACTGGGTGAGTGTGGTGCTGACAACATCAAGTCAAGGGTTAAGATCCCCTTACCAGTCATCTTTTTAAAAAAAAAAAAGGTTGAAAGTTTTTCCTTTGAGGTTGGGAACATGCTAAGAATGATCACTATCACCACAGTTCCACTGAACACTGTATTGAAGGTTCTAGCTCACATAAGAAAAAGAAATAAAAAGTATAAGGACTATACAAGAACAAATTAAACTATCATTACTCATGAACAATATTACTAAACAGGTAGGAAATCCAAAGGAATCCACAGAAAACTTATTAGAATAAGTAAGTTCAGAAAGGTCACTGAACACAAGGTGAAAAATACCAAAATCAACTGTATTTTTATATAACAAGCAACTAACAGAAAATAAAAATTTTAAGATAACATTTATAACTGCATTTAAAAATATTAAATACATAGTAGTAATTCAAACTAAAGATGTGCAAGATCTCAACACACAAAACTATAAAACTCTTTTGAGAGAAATTAAAGGTCTACATGAATGAAGAGATTTACCATGTTCATGGACAGGAAAAATCAATATTGCAAAAATGTCAATTCCCCAAAAAGTCATCTATAGATTCAATGCAATCTCAATAAAAATCCTGAAAGAATTTTCATGAAGTTGATTCTTTGATTTATATGGCAATATAAAGAGCCAAGGATAGTCAAAACACTATTGAAGAAGGTAGAATGACTTGTTCTATCAGATATTTTTTAGAAAGCTATAGTAATTAAAATAGCAGTGGTGTTGGTGTAAAGATAGCCAAAATACAGTGCCTAGAAACAGACCTGCACATATGGATAAAGACTCCTGATATACAATAAAAGGGGAACTGCAGAGCATCATGGAAAGGATGCTTTTAAAATAAATGGTGCTGGAAAACTGGATATCCAAGTGGAAATATAAAAACTTGACCCTTTTGTACATTATATCATACACAGAAACTGTCTCCAATTAACCTGTATATCTAAATATGAAAGACAAAATAATAAAGCTTTTAGAAGATAATAAAGATTATCTCCATAACCCCAGGAAGTAGAAAATTTCTTAACCATGACGTAGTCCTAAAGGGAAGGACTGATTAGACTACACTAAAATTAAGAACCTCTAGTCACTGAAAGATACTTTAAAGAGAGTAAAAAGCAAACCATAAAGTGGAAGAAGATATCTGCAACAGAAGTAACCAATAAAGGGCTTGTACCTAGAATTCATAAAGAACTCCTCTGGATCATTAGAAAAAAGCAGACAATCCAATTAGAAAAAAGGGGCAAAAGCTTTAAACAGGTACTTCACAAAAGAGGATACACAAATGACCAATATACTTATGAATTATAAACATTAAGGGTCACAGCACAGAAAGGCAAATTAAAAAAAAATTACATACTCATTAGAATGGCTAAAGTTAAGAAACCTGACAATACAAGTGGTGAAGAGGAGGTGGAACAACTGGAAACTCTTTTTTTTTTTTTTTTTTTGTCTTTTTCCGTGTCCGGCAACGGATCGCAACCCTCAGTGTCGCCCCCGTACCAGACCGGGACCGGCAACGGGATCGCAACCCTCGGCGTTGCCCCCGCGCCTCGCTCAGCCAGTGAGCGGGAACCGGTCTGTATGTGGGATCCGAACCCTCGGGCGGGAGCGCCACTGCGCTTCCCAAGCGGCGCACTAGCGCAGTGCGCCACCGGGCCGGCCCACAACTGGGAACTCTTAAATGCTTCTAGTATAATACAACCATTTTTGGAAAAAAATTTGGCATTATCTACTAAAGTTGAAGGTACATATATCCTGTGACCCAGCAATTCTACTCTTACATATCTCTCCAACAAAAATACATGCATGTGTCCATCAAATTCATAATTCAACCCAAATATCCATCAATACTAGATTGGATAAACTGTGGTATAGACATATACTAGAATACTATACAGTAATAAAAAGGAGTACAACTAAACACAATATGGGTAAGTCTTACATAAGACTGATATAAGTCAGATACAAAATAATACGTTATATGATTCCATTTACAGAAAACTTAAAAGTAGGTAAAACTACAGTGCTCTGAGGTACTTTGGTGGCAAAATCAAAGAAAACAGATGAAGTGATTAACCTAAAAGTGAAGTTATTGCTTACCTTTGGAGAAAGAAAGAGGATTGTGATTGGAAAGGGAAAGAGGAGAACCTCCAGGGGTGCTGGCAATGTCCTATTTCTTGACCTGGGATTGGTATATGAATATTCATTTAAAATAATTCATTAAGTTGTATGTTTCTGTACTTTTCTATATGTGTTATATTTCACAATTTAAAAAAAAGTATCTGAGTTCCTTTTCAAAGTTAGCTACTATACTAATATCCTTTGAAAAGCACGTGACAATAAACTGACAACTTTCTGAGTTGATTTTTGGAAGAAGGGAAAAAAAATGGAAAATGTTGATCTAGCCCAAGTGATAAGGTGAAGGCTGGAGGGTAGGTCTAAGGGCACTCAGGCTAACTCATATGAAGCTAAACCATACAATGGGATGAAAATCAGGAAGATTACAAGATTGCTATTCCATTTTTCAGTTATAAGATCAAGAAATAAGAAATATATTAAGAAAAACACCCTCAAAACAAGACAAGTCTGCAGATTTAATAAAGGATGTCTAAGGAAAAGATGGCATTGTGCAAAAGAGGCAGAGAATGGGGTTTGGAGTTAGCATCAACATTATGATGGTCCATTATGACGGGTCAAAATCATGTTATAAATTTGAGGATATCATCCCATTCCATTAATTTTTACTATTTACAGTGAAGCCAAATGAATAACTGAAACTCAATATGATATAAAAGCCCCAGGGAGATTGAAATAGAGCTTATTCTTAGTATCCACTTCTCAGTATTCAATAAAAGAGCTGCCTCTGTTCAGTATTCATATCATCACTTAGCCGCCTGAGTATTTTACCATGAGTTAGCTAAGAATTACTGATGAAGAAAATCAAACAAGCTCTACAGATTTGATTTCTTTTAAGAAGTATTAAACGAAGATGAAGGAAAAGTTGAAACTCCTACAGCCCAGAGGTCTCTTACAAAGATCAAAGAAAGTAATGTTTTAAAAGTTAATTACATAGAGCTTTCAGAAACATGGGAAAATGCTAATACTGTGTTAAAAACAGGACATAAACTTGTATACCATAGGTTATAAAAATGAACATTAAAAAAAATATTTCAAAATACACCAAATTATTAAGATTAGTTTGCTGAGTGGAATACTGTCCTTTACTTTCCTACATTAAGCACGAATTTATTTTATTTTTTTCAAACTGGGATCTTTTTTTTTTTCAGATTAATATTCACTGTGTATTCTCTTTCAGTGATTTTACCCATAATTGTTTTTGAACCATCTGTATAAATGTCACACAGTGAAAAGGACATATTTTTGGTATTATGGTAAAAATAGATTTGACCTATGGACCTCCCTGAAAAGGGTCTGCAGATGAAACTTTGAGAAGTAGTTTGCAGTATCCTTTGTTCATTTTTCACTAAGAAGATGATCTTCTGATCTATTTATTTATAGGGGCTTCTCCTTATTTATTATGGAAAACTGAACTTTGAGATGTGAATTGAAAATATCATGGTGTGTCATTTCCCTTTTGCCTTGCTTATGGTCATTTCTGTCATGCAGTATTACATGATTTTTATGTTGTTGAACCTTTAACCTTTCTTTTAATGGTTTTAGACAATAGAAACACCTCTCGGGCCGGCCCGGTGGCACACTGCTACAGTGCGCCGCTTGGGAGCGTGGTGGCACTCCCGCCAAGGGTTCGGATCCCACATACAGACCAGTTCCTGCTCACTGGCTGAGTGAGGTGCGGGCGCGACGCCGAGGGTTGCGATCCCGTTGCCGGTCCCGGTCCGGTACGGGCATGACACTGAGTGTTGCAATCCGTTGCCGGACACGAAAAAAGACAAAAAGGAAAAAAAAAAAAAAAAGAAACACCTCTCTACTTCAAAATTATATTTTCTATCATAACAGGTATTTTATTGGTCTTGATTGATCTGATTTTATGAGCAATTTGTACCCATTTCTTAATGCAAGTGTTGAAAAAACACAAATCCATATTGTAATCCTTTTCTGAATAGTTATTCCAGTGACTTTCTGGTTAAACTTTGGAGGCAAACTATTCCTAAAATGAGGATACCAATTATAATTATCTTCAAATGTTGATGAGTATTAGGTCTAAAGTCCCACTAATTCATGATTTGATATTATACACAATATTTGGATTTCTAATCCCTCACAGCATATTAACAAAGTTATTAGAAAAAGGTGAACTAGACTACCACTGCTAAAAATCCACAGATAACACACAATTTTGACAAAGAGCCAAGATCAGGGAGCCATTTAATACATAATTAAGCCTATGGAGAATTAACTATTCTTAGCTTGTACAGAAAAATAAACTAGCATTTGATTTCACTCCAAGATGGAAGTGGGATTTCCTTCTTAAAAACCATGGTTTTAGAGCTTGAAAAAAGGTGTATTTATAAAAACTTCACTTAAAAAATTCTTCTGAATTGTATAAGAAATGAGACACAGGGGTCACTGACTTGATAGAGATTTAATCACACTTAGCTTCTTTCTCTCCTGCTTCTTGTTTCTGTTTTCTTTCTTTTTTTTTTAAGAGGCAGGGGCTTGCTATGCTGTCCAGACTGGAGTATGTGGCTAGTAACAGACAAGATCCCACTAGTGATCAGCACAGGAGTTTTGACCTGCTCTGTTCAACCCTCCTTAAGCAACCTGGTGGCCCCTTGCTCCCAGCACATCACCATATTAGTGCCAAACTTAGTGCAGACGCCTAATTGGCACAGTGCATTATAGCCAAGAACACCTGGGCTCAAGTGATCCTGCAGCCTCAGCTTCCTGAGTAGCTGGGACTACAGGCATCCTGCTAGTTTCTCTATTTTCTGAAGGTAAAGTGTTCTTTAGTTTAGTTTCTTGGTTAGCCACTTTGGTCTCTTTTCCATTTGCACCCCTTTTCCCTTTCTGTTGGTACTTTTTTTTCCCCTAAGATTTATCCTTTTCTGTCACCTTTTATGGCTTGGTTTCAACTTTTGCAAGAAAAGGTTTAGCTATAACCTTGCTGATTTCCTCTTTCCCAACTGCACTTTCAGTTAAGTTGAACTTATTGGGTATTCTGGCAACATTAAGGTTGAGAGGTAGGGTACAGGATGCAAGGCAGGGAAAAGCTCTGCAAAGCTAGACTGCCTGAGCCACTAGCACTTTTATTTTGTATCTTTTACAGTTTTTGATTAATTTGGATCAACTTTTAAAAATTTTTTTGTTTTTGTCATCTTCTCCACATTGACTATTCATTTTTCTCATACCACTCACTAATACTATACCCTTGAGATGCCACTCACCTTAACATTTTATAATCCTTTTTCTTTTTTAGAGTTTTCCTAGTTATTTTGCTGCTTTTTATGAATTTCAGTACCAATTTTTAAAGGTCCCCAAAATATTGTTTTGCTATTTTTATTGAGATACATTTGTAGATAAACGGTTACAAAACCCTTTCCTTATCTGTTTGAGAATTTGATCTGTGGTCAGTGTTCCAGATCAGGACCCCTTCTCTTAAACTTTATACCTCTGATTCCTTTTTTCTATCTAACTGCATTAGCTAATACCTCCAGATCAAAGTCAAATAACAGTAGAGGTAATGGATATCCTTGCCTTTTTCTGATTTTCACTGGAATGCTTCCAATGTTCCCCCCATTAAGTAAGATGCTGGCTTTTGGGTTGAGATGTATTTTTATTATGCTAAGGAATTACAGATATCCCTGTTTTAATAAGAATGTTTTCATAATTATATCAAATGCATTTTAAATATCTATAAGGATATTATTTTTCTTCACACATCAACTAACATGGCAAATTATGTTAAGACACATCCTAATATGGAACCATCCTTGCATCTTAGGTTAATTCCACTTGGTCAAGGTTGATGTTTATGGGCTACTGAATTCTGCTTGCTGATATTTTAACTTAAAATTTTTGGATTAATATTCATAGATGAGGAAGTTTTGCATTTATATATCAAGTGCTTTATTTATATAGTAACATTTACCACTCTACCAAGCAATGTTCTTATGGCTTTACAACGATTAACTCATTTAATCCATTGAGTTTGGTACTATTAGCCAATTTACAGATGAGAAAACAAAGGCATAAAGATTAAATGACTTGCCCATGTCACAACAGCAAATAAACTACAGCTGGGTTTTAAACCCCAAAGTCTAGTCCATAGTCTCTGCTGTGCTCTGCTGCTTTTAATATTTTTGTATGCAACTTTTATTAGGTTTTCTTTTGCGGGGGAGGACAAGTGTTATACTCTTTCATCAAAAAAGAATTTTCCCTCTCTGCTCTGTAACAGCGTAAATCATATTGTGATTACGTCTTTAAAGAGTTGTTAAAATCTCTCTGAAACAGCTTATGAATAGTGTTTTTATGGGAGGAATTAGAACTTTCCTATCTCTTCTTTGTAATTGTTCTGTTTACATGCTCTCCTTTGGAGACAGTTTTGGTAAAGTACAACATTTTTATATTTTCCTATAACACTTTACATTTTCAAACTTATTTCAGAGTTGAACAAAGTTGCAGTACATGACTCCTGATCATTCCTGACTCTTGGTATTTACATCCTTGTGTAGTCCCCACAGAGAATAGGGGTGAGGCTCCTGATCATTTCCGACGCTTGGTATTCACATCTTTGTGTAGTCTGCACATGGAATAGGAGAGATCTGTGTGATTACGATAGAAATGACACTGTGTAACTTTTGGGGCTAGCGTATAGAAGATACCGTGGGCTTCTACCTTGCCCTCTCCTGGATCACTTGCTCTGGAAAAAGCCAGCTATCATATTGTTTGGACACTCAGGTAGCCCTATGGAGAGGTCCATGTAGCGAGAAACTAAGGCTTCCTACCAACAGCAAGCACTAACAAGCCAGCAATATGAATAAGCCCTTTGAAAGCAAATCTACAGTCCTAGTCAAGCTTTCAGATAACTGTAGCTCTGGCTAACATTTTTACTACAAGCTCATGAGAGAATCACCTGGATAAGCTGCTGCTGAATTCCTGACCAACAAAAACTATATGCGATAATAAATGTTTGTTATTTTAAGCCATCAAATTTTGGGATAATCTCTTATAGAGCAATAGATAACTAATACAACGGTAGTCTTTTATGTAACTCTTTTCACTGTTAATCGATAATTTCCTTATTTCTTATTTGTGAATTTGTACCTTCTCCATTTTTTCTTAGCTAATGATTTGTCAAAGAATCAACTTTTTGGGGCCGGCCCGGTGGCGCACTGGAGAGTGCACCGCTTGGGAGCGTGGCGGCGCTCCCGCCGAGGGTTCGGATCCCATGTGGAGACCGGTTCCCGCTCACTGGCTGAGCGCGGTGCGGGCGCAACACCGAGGGTTGTGATCCCATTGCTGGTCCCCGGTACAGGCGCGACACCGAGGGTTGCGATCCCATTACCGGTCAGTAAAAAAGACAAAAAGGAAAAAAAAAAAAAAAGAATCAACTTTTTTATTTATTAGTTTCACCACTTTTGTTTCCTAATTTATTTCCTGCTTTTATCTTCATTATTTCCTTCCTTTTGCTCTCCTAAAGTTTATTTTGTTGTATATTTCTAACTACTTGATTTAAATGTTTATTTCATTTTTCTCATTTGTAAGTTTTTAAGACAAAAATTTCTCTAAATACTGCTTTAGCTATGTATCCCATAGATTCAGAAATGTAGTGTTTTCACTGTAATTTTTTTAGTTACTCAATTTCAGTTTAGATTTGCTCTTTGCCTTTGAAACTTTTTCATTTTTCTTGTGGCCTGATGTTTTCCCCAGATGTTTTATTATTTTAATTAATTTTTATGATTAAATATTTTATACTTAAAGATAGCATAAAACTTTCAAGTTTGGTTTCAAAAAGAAATAAACACCTGTGTAGCCATCACCCAGATTAAGAAATAGAACATCACCAATATCACTGAAATGTTGTGGCCTGATTTTGAGAATATTCCATGAACAGCCAGAAAAGTATAAATTTTCTCTTCCCAGGGTACAAAGTTACACGTATATACACAGTAGATGAACTATTAAGTATGTTATTGAGGGAGATTGACTTTAAACAATCTTTTTCTGGTACCAGTTATTCCCTAAAAATAAGGGCATTCTGTGGTTAAAAATAAAATTCATATTCCACCCCAAAAGATTGCCCTGCAATCAGGATACTTTTCTGTTATACTTACTGAGAAACCTGAAGACAACCCAGCAGGAAATTTTTATTTTATGGTGGAAGAACAGTAACTAATATCAGTTCCCATTCCCTATCATAAATATAAAAATAATATAAGTTCTGGTGCTTTATATTTTAAGTGCTAAACTATCTATAATGTGAGACTTTGTGAGTCCTGGCTCACCCTTTAAGGGCCCCATAGTGCTAATGTCTTTGTATGCTTAAAACAAAGCTTAATTTGGTTTTAAGATTCTGCACAATTACATATCCAAGTTTCTAGTGATTGTGAGCTATTTAGCTTTTCTAAAATTAAACTTTGTATACTTTGTACCAATAGGTCTTTTCCATCTGATTAGTTTGAACTCATACCTTAAGATCTAGCTCATGTGTTAATTCTTCAACAGCTTTTCCCAGTGCCCATAGGCAAAATTAAGTACTTGTTCTTTAGTATTCCTACCATACTTGATACACTGTACTGTCTGATCCATCTCTCCCTGCCTCCTTTTGGGACATGCTTTCTAATACCCACAAATTCAGCCACCTAATCCTAAATTCGCCACCTTCTGCCTATGAAAGTCTATATGTGATTCAACTTTTTCTAAAAATGATATTCTGAAACAGAGAGCCTTAATTATTTGATAGGGTCAAAATTCTGTGGCATCAGTCCATAATAGGCTTTCCTGACTGTAACAAAAATATTGGGAGTCAAATATTTTAATGTGGGGGATCTAAGTAAAGATACCCTGTTTGAGGTAATCCTCAGTTGGACCTAACATTTCCATTTTCTCCTAAGGCTTAATGAGATAACAATAAAGATGAGTAGAAGATATACTATAGAGTTAAAATGAATAAGGCCCTATAAAGAGAGTTTTGATTTCTTCTGAAAATGCTATAAGGCTCATGATGGAGAAAGAATGCAGGATGGAATGGCAAGGCACGATTGATGAACAGTATATAATCAGCTAATGCATAAATCTCAGAATTCTATCAAAGAAATTTTACCTAAAATTTAGCACTTCGGGCCAAGATAGTAGATCAATGTTGAATGTCTTATGTTAAGTGACAAGGAAATTGAATTATCAGACCACTTCCTGAGAAGTCTGCTTTCCTGGTAAGGAGAGGTCCCTTATCCAAGGTTTTTTGAGAAGACTGGTTGTTTTGCATGGTGTTATAATTAAGTATTCGGGTTGTTTAAAAATCATATCCCAATGCCTGTAATTACGGTTCACCAGATAACAAGGGTTAGCTAGTAAGCACTTTAAACATAGCCAGTATGTGTGTGCACATATATTGCATGTGAAAGGAGTTATCCTCATCAAATATTTCTGTGCAGTGCAGTAAGCCAGCAGTATTATATGTGCTGTAGTGCAGTGGTTCTCAAAGTCCACAGTTCCCTGGCAGGGATGTGGGTCTATGGTGGTGTCCTCAAAACCACTTCAAAGGGTCTGCAATGTCAAAACTATTTTCATAATGATACTAAGATGCTATTTACCATTTTCACTTGTTGACATGCACTAACTGCATAAAAGCTATTGTGGATAAAACTACTGGCATGTCTACATGCATCAAAGCAATGTATCAAACTGTACTAGAAACCACCTTATTTTTTGCTACCAAGCATTCACAGTTAAAAAAAAAAGTCAGTTTTGTTTGAGCAATCAAGTAGTATACTTAATTTTAATTTTATTAATTATTTTTATTAATCCTTATCCGTTGAGTTCACTGTTTTTTATTTTCTGTATGACAAAATGAGAAGTACACATAAAGGACCCCTTCTATTTACTGATGGTTACCTCAAGAAAGTATTTGTGCAATTGTTTAAATTGCAAGCTGAGTTAGCTGCTTTATTCATGATACACTACCTACAATAATTGACAAAGTATAATTATTCAGACGTGGGTCTGTGGTACACATTTTCTTTGAGATTTTATGAACAGAACCTGTTCAAGTGAAACAAATGACCATACTTGTTGTCAATGAAACCATTTTGAGCTTTCAAATAAATTTGAGAATTTTGGAAGACTTACAACTGCCCTCTAAGTTTGATAGCTTCCGACATAGTGTGAATGCCACCTGTCAGGGTTTAGCCAGAAGATGTCATAAGGGACTGACAATACCTACAGAAATGGGATAGGATTGAGCTCACTGTCAGCAGGGTAAATTGAAGCTGCCACACATCTTCATTTAGCCTACTGACAATGAGCCAGAATAGCAGTGTTGAACAACCAAGAAATAGAACTGCCACCACAACATTGGGATGTTGGAGGTGGAGGATTCTGCCTCCCCTACCACCCTTCCCACCCTCAACACCAGGGGAAAAAAGGTCAAGAAAAAGGGAGGGCAAAAGTGTGTGACAAACAGAAACTATCCTCCTCCCTCAAAGCATTAAGCCCCAGATTATGATCTAGTCTATTCTAGATCAAGCTTATGACTGAAGTTTTAATATTAAGAGAACTGAGTCATAAATACTGGAATGACATTGAAGCATTTGAAAATTATGGAACAGTGGGCTGGCCCGGTGGCGCACTGGATAGTGCGCCGCTTGGGAAGCGCGGCGGCGCTCCCGCCCGAGGGTTCGGATCCCACATACAGACTGGTTCCCGCTCACTGGCTGAGCGAGGCGCGGGAGCAACACCAAGGGTTGCGATCCGTTGCCGGACACGGAAAAAGACAAAAGAAAAAAAAAAAAAAAAAAAAGAAAATTATGGAACAGTGACAAGATGCTGGTAAGATAACTGATACCCAGTAGGAAAGAGAAGTTTGACATGGTAGAGTTGAGAGGCACTACATAAAAGCACAACTGATTTGTATTTATATCCTAACAAGTTAAGGCTCCTCAATGAAATTGTTAAACATCAATAGACAGTCTCTGAAATTATTTTCTACACAGATTAGTGTTCTTGGCTTTCAATCCCTCCATTTCTTTTTTGTATAACCACTGGAATTGAAAAGGAGAAGCAGCAGTGATATTCTGGTATGACCTCTATTACACTATGATATTTAAGTCTAGAACCAGTCCATCAATTTGTTCACTCCTATATGTTGCTCTGTCTGATAAATGTTAAGCAGGTAAAAGCCATATTTCTACATCTAGGAAGACACCATCAGAGTCATAGATACGAATGGATAAATAAGCATTATTAATGATGGGAGATGCTAAAAGTGTTAGAAGGTATTTCAAACAATAAAGTGAAGGAGATTGCTGGGAACACAGCTTAAAGACCAGAAGTTAATTTGATACCTCAATGTTGGGGGCCTGAAGCTCCACACCTCTTCTTGTGAGACCGCTCCTCCTTGACAATCTGCTCAGATGGCCATGCTTTACATGATAACTGCCTCAAAATCTTTATGCCAGAAACTGATTGCTCCTGGCTATGCAAGTTAATTTGCAAGTGACCTTTTATCCTTCTCTAGAAACTGTTTAACCATAAACATTCTGGGTGGCAACCTTTACTTTGAATGTCCTGTCTTTGTCTCTCCTCAAGATATTATCATATCTTTACATTCCAGACCCTTTGCAGCATGCCTGCTTTCTCCTATATAAGATGTAACCTAAGAATCAATAAACGAGACTTGATCAGAATACTGTCTTGTCTCAATTTCTCGTGTCTCTTGTCCCATCCAATTCCCACTCCCCCCTCCAGGATCTGCGTTGAATATCCCGCGGGTCGGGACACCTCAATGCCTTCAACTTACACCTTTTAATGATTCAACCAAAGAAGAAACCCAAAAGAAGGCTTATCTGACAAAAAGGAAAAACAAGTATATTTTAAATGGATATTGTTCAACTGCACAATATAGAGGAAGGAAAACGAAGGATCTAAAGAAAGAGATTAAGAGAAAAGCAAATGAACGTTGGTCAAAAAGTGGGACCTGAATTCAGGCTGAACATGGAGGGTGGACAGGCATGAATGATAGACAGAGCAGAACAATTCCTAGATGAATGTGAGACAAGAATGTAAAGTGGCTGTGACACATTGCAATATTAATACATATCGAAACTGAATTGTGGGGTAAATTGCAATTAGTACAGGTTTCTGGATTAGGAAGGACATGAAAAGGAAGCAGAAGGTTAGAATGTACATGTCATTGCCCCATTAAAAGAGAAGGCTTAATGTTCAGATGGATTTAATATATCCACCTTCTGTAACATGAGTGAAAAATCACAGCTTATCTATCTGCTTTGAAAAGTAGCTTTTACTAAAAAGCTGGATCCTTGGATCGGCACTACTAAATTGGGCCTCTCAGAACTGAGCTCCTGAAAATTCATACTACAGAAATGCTTCACTTTTATTTTTTTTCCTTTTTTGTCTTTTTTCGTGACCGGTAACGGGATCGCAACCCTCGGTGTTGCGCCCGTACCGCAACCGGCAACGGGATCGCAACCCTCGGTGTCGCGCCCACACTGCGCTCAACCAGTGAGCGGACCGGTCTCTATATGGGATCCGAACCCTCGGCGGGAGCGCCGCCGCACTCCCAAGCGCCACACTCTACC